>NW_007259927.1:4723-30563 GCF_000164805.1 Carlito syrichta
TTGATTTATTGTAGAGATGAGGTCTCGCTGCCCAGGCGGGTCTCGAACCTGCGGGCTCAAGCAATCCACTCACCTCAGCATCCCAAAGGCGCGGGATTATAGGCTGAGCCACTGAGCCCGGCTTTTTTGTGATTTATTGTAGAGACGAGGCCTCACCAAGTTGCCCAGGCTGGTCTCGGACCCCAGGCTCAGGCAATCCTCTTGCCTCGGCCTCCCAAAGTGCATCACGCCTGGCGGGATGTTAGTTTTAATGAATCACAACCTATTGTATAGATAGGGTTTTTACTGGTGTTACAATTCTAATAAAATGTAGTCTCCTGCCTATCAGCTTCATTTTAGGGCAACTTCCTTAAAGCAAACACCAAAAACGTGGTTAGGTCAGCAGGGCTGCCAAACTGAAGAGCCAAGGCTGGACAACACCCATGGAGTTTCTATTTATTAACAGCAACTGGAGCGGTACATACCCCAGTGCACTCTGTTTGACAAACTTTATTCCAGGACAGTATAAAGAAGGCTAGCTGACAGAGAGCTCTTCTCTGTCCTCTAAAATATCACCACTGCTGGAAGCATGGATTCAAGGTCCTTAAAATTGGCCCAAATAAACTCTCTTAATGGGTTTTTGTTTGTTTTTATTTTTGTACAGATGAGGTTTCACTGTGTTTCCCAGGCTGGTCTTCAACTCCTGGGCTCAGGCAGTCCTCCTGCCTCCCAAAATGCTGGGATTATAGGTGTGAGCCACCTCTCCCAGCCTGAATGTTTTTAATTAATAGAGATGTGGTCTTGCTATTTTGCCCAGGCCAGTCTTGAACTCCTGGCCTCAAGTGATACTCCCACCTTAGCCGCCCAAAGTGCTATAATTACAAGCATGAACCACTAAATAATAAGCCAAGTGCGGTGGCTCACACTTATAATCCCAGCACTTTGGGAGGCCAAGTTGAGATGATTACCTGAGCCCACAGATTCGAGACTAGCCTGGGCAACTTGGCGAGGCCTCATCTCTACAATTAATCAAAAAATTAGCCGGGCATGGTGGCGTGTTCCTATAGTAGTTCCAGCTACTTGGAAGGCTAGGCGGAAGGATTGCCTGAGCCCAGCAGGTCGAGGCTGTGGTGGCCAGGAGGGTGCTACTGCCCTCCAGCCTGGGTGACAAAATGAGACTCCAACTCAAAAAATAATAATAATAATGTATATACAAAATTATTCCCCCCTCCATCTCCAGTGCCACCAAACTGAATTCTAGTCCAATGTACTTTGCAATGGCAGTGACATCACATTTGTTAGGAGGGAGCCAGTATGAGATTCTCTGGTGTGGCTCATGGACTCAAGATTCCCCAAATCCTCCATTCCATTTGTTCCTCTTCATTCTGGTTGCCAAGATCTCCAGCTTTCCCAGTCAGCATTTCAGTCATACACACAGAAATGAAAGTGAATCAAAGTCTTGACTTTTGTACTTCAGTACAACAAATGACTACTTTCTACACTTCGACCTCAGCATTCTCAATTTTCAACTTTTCTCTACCCATCTGAGAAAATCTCTATGGGAGTATGTAAATTTAGAGCATGTAAATTTCTGGTTGTACCTTGTTGAAAGCACCCAGGAAAAATCTGCACAATATGATTTATCAATCTGGATCTAATCAAGAGAGAGAAATCACACTGTCATTTGAATAAAGAAATTTTAATTTAAAATTTTTTTAACTATGATATGTTCATAGGCTGAATTGTGGCCCTCTCTCCCCTCAAATTCATATGTTGAAGTCCTAATCCCCAATATCTTAGAATGTGACTCTATTTGAAGATAGGGCCTTTAAAGAGGTAATTAGGTTAAAATGGGAGTGATAATCACCCTGACTGGCAACTCAAACCAATAAATATTTAAGAGATTGCACAACCACTGCAAACGGAGGGACAAAAGCAAGCAAGCAATGCTGTGTGATTTAAGCTCCATCAGAAGTCTGGAGAGAGACCAGTCGGTGGAAAAAAAAAAAAATAGCAACAAGTAGCAGAGTTGTTCAGTCTCTATATTTAAATACTTTCTTTTTGAAACCACAAGAGCTTTGCCAGTGAGATGACATTTCTTCTTCCCTAAATTTCACTAACAATTATAATTTCCCAAACTTGGTATCACAAAACTATAAGTACACACACACACACACACCATGGTATTTGGCTTAAGATTTTTACTTGTTTTTTAAATTGTGGTTAAAAAACACATAATATAAAATTTACAGTCTTGACTATTTTTAAGTATACACTAGATTAGCATTATCTATATTCTCCTTGGTATGAAACAGATCTCTAGAACTTTTTTCTTGCAGAAGTGAAACTCTAGACGAATTGAACAATAATTTCCCTTTTCTCCCTCCAGCCCCTAACAACCACCATTCTACTTTCTGTTTCTAAGAGCTGGATCACTTTATTAAGTTTTTAAAATTTGAAAGTTGTTTTTTTTTTAGGGTAGTTTTATATGTGTGTTTTATCAGCTATGTTTCTCTGTAGTTAACTATGTCTTTTTTTTCTTTTGATTTTAGGTCTTGGTCTGCCACCCTGGGTGGAGTGGTGGCTTGATTACAGCCCACTGCAGCCTCTAATTCCTGGACACAAGCGACCCTCCTGCCTCAGCCTTCGGAGTAGCTGGGACTACAGGTGTGAGCCACCACACCCAGTTAATTAGAAAAAATCTTTTAAAGATGGGGTCTTGCTATGTTGCACAGGCTGGTCTAGAACTCATGGCCTCAAATAATCCTTCTCCCAAAGTACTGGGATTACAGGTGTGAGCCATTGCACTCAGCCTCATTGTTAACTATGTCTTTATGTTAATTGCTAGTTTATCTATTGAGTTATTGTTACTAATTAAGTAACACACTTCTGCATCGTTTCATAAAGATTTTCAGCTGGATTACTTGGGTCTTAACATTATCACCTTTATGGCCTTTATATAATAAAAGCATTATGTTTTATATCATTAGATAAATTAGACAGCTGAAATATTAACTAGGTTTCTACAATATGTCACTGTTTTTCATGCTGGAGAATTCAGTGGTGAATACCTGCAATCAAAGAATTTATATTCTAGGGTGGGGAGATACTAATAAAAATGAAAGTAAACACATAATATAATTTTAAATTCTAATAGCAGTTATGAAGAAACTACAATAGAACAATAGACAAAATGGGGGACTGTGTGCCTGTATTTCCAGCTACTTGGCAGGCAGGAGGATTGCTTGAGCCCAGCCTGGGCAACACAGTGAGACCCTGTATCTAAAAAAAAAAAAAAAAGGAAAAAAGAAAAAAATTATTTTAAATGTGGGTCTCAAACTGGATGCACAATCCCACTGTTTTACTACATTGAGTATATGTAACATTTTAAAAAAATGAAAATGGGGGAGTGACTTTGGCTTAGAATGAGGAGGAAAATCCTTTATGAGATGACATTTGAGCTAAGAGTTGAATGATTAGAAGGCAGCCATGTCAAACTCTAGGGGAAGAGCTTTTTAAACAGAAGGAACAGAAAGCACCAAGATGCATAAATAAGCCTGGTGTGTTTAATAAGCCTGAAGACCAGTGTGGTTGAAGAGTAGAGATCAAAGCAGCGGGTGGAGTGAGATGAAGTTGTTGAGGTAGGTAGGGCCAGATCTTGAAGGGCTTTGAAGGGCAGGGGAACACCTTTTCATTTTGTTCCAGTAACAGTGGGAAGCCTTGTAGCATTTTAAGAAGTTTGGAGGGAGAATGGCACAATCAGACTCATCCATGTTTTTGAAGATTTCTTTGGTTGCTATATGAAGAGTGTCATAAGTGGAAGTGGAAAGACCAGTGAGATGGCTCTAGGGATCCAGGCAAGAGATGATGATGGATGGAGTGAAACTGTAGAAATGCAGATGGTAAGAAATGCATAGACTTGGCCACATTTCAATGACTTGCTGATGAATCCATCATAATGTCAGAGATTGTAATTCTGCACATCTGGTGAGGGCCCAGAAAAATGCAATGATAACAAGTATCCCAAATGGTTCTCATGAAGATATACAAGGAATATACTGAAATACAGTTGTAAAGAACTAAAAACACACTTGGCATTTCCTGTTAACAAACAAGAAAGAATGATTTAAAAAAAAAAAAGAAGTTATTAGGCTGGGCATGGTGGTTCATGCCTGTAACCCCAGCACATTGGGAGGCTGAGGCAGGAGAGTTGCTTGAAGCCAGGAGTTCAAGGCTTCAGTAGGCTATGATTGCACCACTACACTTCAGCCTGGGTGACAGTGAGATCCTGTCACAAAACAAAGGAAAAAAGGAAATTATTGTTTTTTGTTTGACAAACGGACAGGTCTTTCATTTGGTAAAATGATCCCCAGCTTTGAGTAAAATTAACCAAAGCATTCCCATGTCAAAAATAAGTATCATTCCCTGTTTCTAAAAAGCTAGTCTCATTTTGACTTTTCATCCCTTCTCTCCACATATATTCTTAATGTCCCCTGTGGACCTCCCCGTCTTCTCTGTCAACTCTGCCTGGTTGTGCCTTTATGGTTGGCATTTCTATTATATCCTAGCATCCCATTCTCTTCTATGCAAGAAGAGTATACTTCCCTGTTGCCTTGACATTCCATATGGTCGTGTGACTTGCGCTGGCAAATGAGACACGGACAGAGATAACCTGTGAAACCAACTCTCCAGTCTGTGGTGATGTAGGAAGCACACAGTGATATACAAATGCCGTGAGATGGAAGCACTCTGGAACTCTGGGCTTTGGGGGTGTTTGTAACTGCAGCATAACCTAATCCATCATGATCAGTACCACTCCTTGTGGTTCACCTTCATTGAGCATCTTTTTTTTTTGAGTCAGAAGTCTCACTCTGTCTCCCAGGCTAGAGTGCAGTGGCACGCTCATGGCCACCGCAGTCTCGACCTGCTAGGCTCGGGTGATCCTTCCGCCTCAGTCTTCCAAGTAACTGAAACTACAGGCATGCACCACCATGCCTGGTTAATTTTTTTTTTTTTTTATAGAGACAAGGTCTCACCAAGTTGTCCAGGCTGGTCTCGAATCCCTGAATTCAGGCAATCCTCTCACCTCACCCTCCCAAAGTGCTGGAATTACAGGCTTAAGCCCCATTGGGTGTCTTATATGGCTACTTTGGGGCAATGATTGACCTTAAGACCCATGCATGGTCTTCTCTAAAAACTTCAAGATTAATATACACGAGGGCTAGGCACGCAGGTTCATGCCTATAATCCTAGCACTTTGGGAGGCTGAGGCAAGAGGATTGCTTGAACCCAGGAGTTTGAGACCAACTTGGACAAAATAGCAAGACCTCATCTCTCCAAAAAAATGAAATAAAATAAATTAGGCGAGCATAGTGGTGGGTACTTGTACCAGTTACTCAGGAGGCTGAGGTGGGAAGATCACCTGAGCCCAGGAGGTGTCAGTGAGCCATGACTGTGCCACTGTACTCCAACCTGGGTGACAGAGTGAGACCCTGACTTAAAAAAAAAAGATTTTCTAGTAATAATGTAAAAGCATAAATGTCTCCTGGACTCAAGGATTTCAGACATAGGTGTCCCTCTGTAATGTTTTGTCTCATTTCAATAAAGGTAATCTAAGTGATAAAGGTAAGTCCTCTCTACTGATCCTGGATTCTTTCAATCTTTTAGGATGTCACTTAGCAAATATAGGCATTGGAAGTTTTGTCAACATCACTTGTATTCTGGCCTGTACCTCTTCTCATGAAAAATTCAAAAATTAAGCCGGGCTCGGTGGCTCAGCCTGTAATCCCGCGCCTTTGGGAGGCTGAGGTGAGTGGATTGCCTGAGCCCGCGGGTTCAAGACCCACCTAGGCAGCGAGGCACCTCATCTCTACAATAAATCAAAAAATTAGCCGGGCGTGGTAGCGCAGGCCTGTAATTCCGGCTACTTGGAAGGCTGAGGCGGAAGGATCGCCAGAGCCCAGCAGGTCGAGGCTGCGGTGGCCGGGAGCAGCCACTGCACTCCAGTCTGGGCGACAAAGTGAGACTCCAAATCAAAAAAAAATTCAAAAATTAATATGCTCATGACACATGGGTATTTATGACAGCTACAGTCACTCAAAACTTAGTATGGACCAGGTGTGGTGGCTCACACCTGTAATCCCAACACTTCAGGAGGTTGAGACAGATGGACTGCTTGAGGCCAGGAATCGGATACCAACCTGGACAACATAGCAAGACCCTGTCTTTACAAAAAAAAAAAAAAAAAAAGTTTGGATTTAGCAGGGAGCAGGAAGAATCCATCTCTATCTTACCTTTTAAATTTCAGTGAAACCCCTTGTTAGCAGAACGAATATAATTCCATGGTATTCAGCATAAGCTTTGCCAAATCAGGGTTTCTAAACATCATCACTATTGACATTTTGAGCAGGATAATTCTTTGTTGTGAAGGGTTGTCTTGTACTTGTAGAATGCTGGACAGCATCCGTGGCCTTCATCCAGATCACAGGCCCACCTTGGTTTTATTTTTTTTCCCACCCCAGTTTTGACAACTAAAATGTCTCTAGACCATTGCCAACGTCTGCTGGAGGCAAAATGAACACTGGATGAGAAACCACTGGCCTAAATGAATGTGTATTTTTGTGTTGGATGTTGCTCAATGATGACAATTTAAAAAATTATCAAGATCAAGCTTTAAGAATAGACACAGTAGATATTTTAATGAAAGCAATGGTCCTGCCATTTTTTATTTCTTATAATAATACACATTTACAGAAGAAAAAGAACAGTAAATTTTAAATTCAGATGACTATACAGATTTTTTTTTGAGGTTGAATAATAAAAGAATAAATCTCTTAGTGACTTTTTAAAATATTTTCAATATTTGAGGATACAAATTATAAACATTCAGTAACTGGAGTAAGCTCACTTCAAAATGAAAGGCACTTAGCACCCAGTAAAAGCAATAAAATGCAACATCACTGGAGACAGGATCTCTGAGGAGATCTGACCTGAAACCTTATCTCTGCTATAGATTCACAATCAATCCAATCTTTCAACCTACATTTTAGAAACTTGGGTGAAAACATATATGAACGGGAAAAATCTCGAGTTTTTGCAGACCTAGAAGAATTTAGCTTTAGAAGAACAACACATAAATCAGCTTTTCTCTTATAAGGCCATGAAAAGATTGTATCCTTAGGTGTTATAAAGAAGGTGAGTAGCCAGGCACAGTGGTTCACACCTGTAATCCCAGCACTTTGGGAGGCTGAGGCAGAAGAATTGCTTGAGCCCAGGAGTTCAAGACCAGACTGGGCAACATAGCAAGACCTCATCTCTATAAAAAATAAAAATAAAATTTGTGGCAGTCATCAGTTTTAAATATTGGTTTTCATTTTTTTTAAGCAATGGATTATAAATTCCTTTTTATAAAAGGCTAAAGGCACAATGAACATTTGCACCTCACCATATTAGAACTCATATTAATGTAGAACACAAAATAATTCAGGCGGCCAGCACCTCATTTGTCCTGTAGGTGGCAAAATTCTCATAAGAAGAATCCAGGGACAGGATTCAGAATTGCTGCATTGAGGTTAATAGTGTGATAGATGACTTAAAGCTTTATTTAAAACACAGTTGTTAAATTTTTTTCAAGTTTTACTGATTAAAGATACTTTTTCTGTTGCTCTGAATTAACAAAGGTATATCTGGATAGTCAGTACTAATTAATGCCCAGAAACATATTTTGGTTTTCAGAGGTTAGATTTTGTCTGATGATTATTTCTGAAAAATTCCTCTCTTTTTGCTCTTATTGTCCAATAGGGTTTGCTATATTGTACGATCCATCTAAACTGAAGAAAGAGAGGCTGTGAAACCAAAAAGTAGTGGTTACTTGCTAGCAGCTGTGAAAAGCAAGCTTGAAACCAACATCTTAAAGGGAGGGCATGAGGCCCCCTTGACTTCACTCAGTTTTATGTTTTCCCAGTTATCTTGTACTGGTTAGAGGAATTCCCAGTAACAAGACTTTTAAGAAATTATGGCCAGGTCATAGTGCTGTGATCTCAGAACTTTGGGAGGCCAAGGTAGGAGGATCACTTATTTTGAGGATCAGGAAGTTCCAGATCAGACTAGACAACATAGTAAGACCACATCTCTAAAAAAAAAAAAAAAAAAAAAAAAAAACCTTAAAAATTAGCTGGGTGTTTGTTTAGTCCCAGCTACTCAGAAGGTCAAGGCTTTGGTGAACCATGGTCGTTGCCACTGCACTCCAGCCTCGTGACAGAGTGAGACCTCGACTCAAAAAAAAAAAAAAAGTCATGACTTTGTTATAGAAAAGTTTTTGTGCTGTGATTATGGTGGCACTACACTTATGTGTAAGGACCAAAAAAGAAGTTTATAAATGATTACAATTAAAAAGCTAACTCTAGTCAAATAACATTTTATCCTCATGAGTCGATATCACTCATCTACAGAGCTGCTTTGCTTCCTTTCAAAATGGAGATAATAATCTGTGTTCAGGATTTGTCATTAAAGAGCCAGACATGAAAAATGGTCACAGCCATCAAATAAAGACTGGGGGCAAACATATAGTAGTTAAAGAACTCATACTAAATGGGGGATAACAGAGAGAAAGTATAGCGTGTTATACCAATATTTTGAAAATGTTGACTCAATACAGTAATTTAAAAAATAGAAGGAGAATGGGAAGAGAAGTGTAACAATTTTTTTTTTTTTAAATGCAGGATTTATTGAGAGAATAGAAACGCTCCCACAGTGGGAGGGAACCTGAGAGGGTTGCCCTTGTAACAATTTTTAACTGTTCAATTGCCATATTGGTTGTGGTTATCTTCCTTTTTTTTTTTCCTTGAGTTAGAGTCTCTCTGCCATCCAGGCTAGAGTGTAAGGGCATGCACACAGCCACTACAGCCACGACCTGCTGGACTCAGATGACCCTTTCGCCTAGACTTCCAAGCAGCTGGAACTACAGGGGTGCACCACCACGCCCAGTTAATATTTTGATTTTATTGTAGAGATGAGGTCTCCCCATACTGCCCAGGCTGGTCTCAAACTCCTGGGCTCAGGCAATCTTCTCACTTTTGCCTCCCAAAGTGAGCCACTGTACCCAGCCTGGTTGTGGTTATATTCTATTGTTATTCTGAGAAAGTTGCACGGGTAAGGTAAATAAAGGAAATGAGTAATTGTGGGATATTCTAATTCTATCATGACCTATGTCCTTGAAAACCAGGATTCTCATTAAAGAACAGAGATGTCATTGCAACAGAAAGGTTAAGTAAAAACCCTGTAATACTCTATTTTATTTAAAAGTATCAAAAGATACTCATGAAGTGAGTCTCTTTAAAAACATATAGATATTTCCTAGTTGACCAACCCAGTAGCACTGGACATCCTTAAAGCTCAGATGATGGTTTTGAAATACCATTTCTCACGGAAGAAACCCAGATTCTTAGAGAACAGGTCAATTCTAGGCTTGGGGCAGAAAACGTTCAAGTTAAGCCTGTGATATTTTGTCATACAAGACAGCAGAAAGCTATTAAAGACTTCTAAAGTAGTGTCAGAAAGACTCAGAACCAACTTAATGTGGTTTTCTTTTAGATTGGAAAATATAGTTTATTTAGGAAGTAAACTGGAGAGAGAGGAGATTCGCCTCCCCAGGTAGGGGAGGGGGCCAAAGCTTAAGAAAACATGGTGGCCATAGCTCAATGAACATATGGCCTGGCCAGAGCATAACTAAAGCAATGGCCTGATGTGGTCTTCAATGGCCAAAGACAATATGAACTTCAAAAAGGAATTATTTATAATGCATCGAAGCTCATCAAATGTGTTTGTATCCATGAGTTCATAATACCTATATTTAAAAAACATGATCCCTGGAAGATAATAGGAAAAAACATATTATCTTGAAAACTGATAAAGGGGGAAAAAAGCTCCCAAATATTTTGGCTTAGTGCAGTGGCTCACGCCTATCCCAGCATTTTGGGGGGCTCAGGTGGAAAGATTGCTTGAATCCAGGAGTTCAAGACCAGCCTGGGCAATATAGTGAGACCTTGTCTCTACAAAAAAACCCAAAAAATGAAAAACACTAGCCAGGCATGATGGGAGGAGTCCTGTAGTCCCAGCTACTAGGGTGGGATCATTCAGCCCAGGAGTTTGAGGCCTTGGTGAGCTGTGAGCATGCCACTGCACTCCAACCTGGGCAACAGAGTGAGACTTTGTTTCAAAAACAAAAACAAAAACAAAACTCCACAAATACTTGTTATCCGGTTCCGATATGGACTCTACTACTAGTTAACCAAATAGCAGATGTGGGGAGGCATCTCCTTATAACAATGTTCTAACTAATCAATTAAAAAAATGAAAGAATTAGAATATTCTCCAACCCATAATGGATAAATAGATCCAGGCACTGAGTATCAATTTCAGCTAATGTCGTAAAAAGAGAACCAGACATTATGCTTCCTCTGATGAAAGAACACACCATGACCCACAGTCTTGACAAAAGGATTGAACCTGAGTTGGCTCAAACCTCTGGATTTGTGTGCCAATATCCAGAGGACAGAAGAACATGTGAACTGTACCATGAGTGTGCAATCAGCAAAATATAGGTTGTGGGAAATTCTATGGGTTGTATGACCAGGTTCTTCAACAGGTAAATTTTAAGGAAATGGAAGAAGGAATCTGTTGATAAAAACAGATGTCAAATATATATCTAATAAAGCAATTTTAGATAGACATTATTAAAATATAGAGATATGCATTTAGGTGATAAAATAATAAAGAAAGGCAAGGAAGTGATTACGGTTGAAACCAGTCCAGTGGTTACTTTTGTGAGGTTGTCATTGTGTCGGGATGCAAAAAGGACATATGGGGTGACTGGCAAAGTTCGAAAAGAGTATTTCTTTATAAAAATGCATTAAGCTCAAAGTTTTGTTGTGTCTAATTTTCAGTATTTATATTTTCTTTTATAATTTTAAAAGGCTATGGCTGGGCATGGTGGCTCATGCCTGTAATCCCAGAACGTTGGAAGGCCGATGTGGAAGGATTGCTTGAGCCTAGGAGTATGAGACCAGCCTGGACAACATACTGAGAACTCATCTCTAAAAAAAAAAAAAAATTTTAAAGATTACCATTTAAAAGATAACAAAACCCTTAAAGTTTTCCACTAAATATCATGGATATGAATATTTCTACTGTAAATATCAGCTAATGGTTCTTAAGAAATTGCCTATATTATAGAAATATTTCTAAATCATAAACTACAAACATTTGAAAAATATAATATTAAATTCTTAGGTGTGCATAGTTATAGAAAGTCAAAGAATTCAGTATACTTTTCTAACACAAAATTTTGTTACAGTATTATATAATACAGTTTGGTTAAATGGACTTGGTTGACTTCCAAGATTTTTCTTTCCGACTCCCATATAAGATTATTCATGTTATTCTATTAAGAGATTAGAACAAGAGCACTGGAACTGATTTCATATTTCCTTGAATGTCCGCACTACATTTCACTCTCCATCTTTTTATGTAGAATAAAGATTAGTTATTGTGCCTAAACACAATGGTAGTTATTAATAGTATGTGGCACTACATGCAGTGTCATCCAATTTGCAAATAGATATATCCTTCACTCATATACCTTGCCTGTGTTTCTTTCACATATTAGTGACTGGTGTAGACTATTTTTTGTTGTTAAGTAGCTAAGAATCAAGAATGCAAAACCATCAAAATGAAAGCAGTTTTCAAAAGCACGATAGCAATAAACACAGACAAATATACAACTGTGTGGCACATTTTTGCCCATCAAACATTGACAATTTCCCTCCAATTTTCAAGCAGCATCTTAAATGGTGCAGTTGAACGGGCCCTTCCTCCTTCCTTTTAATAAAATTACGTGGTGTTGGAGTGATTCACATATTCAAGAAGTGACCGGTCTAAGACTCTTCGGATAAGAGCTTCCTCAATAATATTAAAATCCTACAATAAAGAAAAATAATGAGACATATTCAGTCAATAGTGTTTCAGAAAATGGAAGAGGCGGGCAGTGCAATGTTCTCATTTTGCGGGAAACCAAATCCCTGAGTTAGGTGACTTATCCAAAGCTCCACAAATCCTGTCACAGAACCCAGGACGTTTGCTTTGGGATGAATGCATTTTCTATTTCTTTTTATTGCCTATTAATTAACTGGTTACTATCATAATAAAATAGTCTTGATCTGAAATTTAAGGGTTTTTTCCTGATATAATTAGTAGTTGGGTTTTTTTTGAGTCAGAGTCTCACTCTGTCACCCAGGCTGGAGTGCACTGGCATGCTCATGACCACGCAGCCACGGCCTGCTGGGCTCAGGTGATCCTTCCTCCTCACCCTTCCAAGTAGCTGGAACCACAGGTGCACGCCATCACATCCGGCTAATATTTTTATTTATTGTAGAAACAAGGTCTGGCCAAGTTACCCAGGCTGGCCTTGAACCCCTGGACTCAGGCAGTCCTCTCATCTCCTATTCTCAAAGTGCTAGGATTACAGGCATGAGCCATTGCGCCCAGACAATTAGTAGTTTTTAGTTAACATTATGAATCCTGGTCAGAGTGCTATCTATGTTCCACACAAAGATGTAACACAGAGAAGAGTTAAGGCACGCCCATGCCAGCTATACTACTGAAAATCTATTTCTGAAAAAAGTGTTAAAAACAAATCTCTTTTTCTCTTTGCCTCCCTATGTGTCAAAGTGGAATCAAAACTTTATGCCAGCATATTCTACAAGTAAAACATAAACTACTCTAACCCCTGCAGTTCCTCTCCTGTTCCACAATAAATAAACAACACAAAGTGAAATCTCTATTCAAAGCCCATTCTAAAAACATAAAAACAAATAAACTAAATCCAAAGGAAAGACATAAAGCACAGTACAGCACAAGGTTTGGATTTAATACTAACTTGTTCTTAGGTATGTAGTTAACCTTTGACCTTCAGATATTTCATAGCTAAATAAGGATAAAAATATAGCATTCACCTCATGGAAGTTGCTCCAATGAATAAAGTGAGATAATATGCTTAAAGTGCCTAACTGGTAGCCCAGGACACAAAAATCAAAACAAAGAAGACTATTTCAGACTTGCATACCCAAGAATATGGTTTTTGAGTGGCTGGAAGTTATTCTTATCAAACAGGCTTTATCCTGACTAGCTCTGGACTTGGAAAGATCTTGAGAATAGGCTGAACATGAGTAGCAAGAACAGTCACGGAAATCAACCTAGCTTTTAGAACATCTCATAGAGTTAAGATAAAAAGGGACCCCTTTTTGTTATCAACAAAAATACACGGACCAGAGCCAGACTCTGTGGAGGCCAAGTGTGACTTAGGGGCCAGAAAAGACATAATTAGAGAGATGGAGCAGAAAATAGGCAGGCTCTGTCATGTACCTTGTTCAGTTTTTTGAGTGGTCCCAATAATCCTAATTACTCCCATCCCATCTTCAACTTGCCTAACATCTATGCCTAAACTGTGCAAATCTTTTTATATGCATGATCTTATCTAACCCTCACAAGAGCTTTTAGGAGTAGCTTTTAATCTCCCCAATTAACAAATGAACAAACTGAGGTTCAGAGGTTAAAGGCCTTCCCCAAGGTCGCATAGCTGTGACAGAGCTATCATATAAACCAAGCCCATTGTGTATAATCTGGAGAACAATAATGGTTAAGATTAAAAAAACATGGAGAAAACTTTAAAGTGATGACCTCTAACAACTGTTCAATTTTAACTTGGTTTCCTAAAAAGAAACCAGACAAAAAGCATGTAAAAATTATATGCAAATTCAAATTTAGCCCTATATATTTCATATATTTAGATAAAAAACAATAAAATATATTATTTCAGAACATAACAAAATTTTTTCCCCATAATAGGTAATACTTCCTTACTAAAAGGGACTTAAGGGACAATGCATTAATTACTCATGGCAACATATGGACCAAAGTAGAGCAAAGACTATATTAACTTTTGGTTTGCTATTCTCGTTTCTCACCATGGGAAATATACTCATAAGTATTAAAACTATTCGTACTATAGATCATTTTTCTTCCATCTTGAAAATGGTAAGATTGACCATGAATTGATTATTGAGGCTAGGCCATGGGTAAATGAGGGTTTATTGTGTTATTCTGTTTACTTTTGTATACATTTAATTTTTTTCATAATACATTTGTTAAGTTTAAAATTTTCAATAAGTACAAGTTTTGTCATTTATAGAATTTAAATTAAAAATGAGAAGGCACATATGTCTTGCGATACTGATAAGATCATGTCTGTTATTAGCTATTCAATATACTATAAAAGCAGCTGGATGCAGAGCAAGTACTGAGCCATTTCATTACTGATGTGATTTCATCTCAGCTATATAAGTTCTCAAATTCATAATAATTATGAGAGGGGACCCCCCCAAAAAGGAATTTATTTATAAAAAATTGTGTATTTATTCTTATATGTTTAAACTTCAGTCACCTTCAAAGTACTCTCCGTTTGATGCAATACATCAAGATGCTTTTTCCACTGCTCAAAACAGTTTTTGAACTTGTCAATTTGGATGCCTTTTAGTGCTTCAGCCGTTTTTTGTATCACCTCTTCCACATCGGCAACATATTGTCCTTTGAGGATTTTTTTTCATCCGGGAAATAAGAAAACATCGCTTGGGGCACAGCAGGTGAATAGGGAAGGTGGGTCGTAAGGGTCATGCTGTATTTGGTCAAAAACTGCTAAACACTCAGCAGTGTGAGCAGGTGTGCTCATAAATCACCCATCATAAAATGGCAAACACATTGAAAGAATCTCCAAAAAAAAATCCACTGAAGCACATTGCAACCTCCCACAACAATACCAGCAGGTACCCTGATAACAGTGGGTTCCTGGAACACATATCAGGGGAAGCTTGTACTAAAAGGGCTTGCCCTCCAAAAAGATAATTCCATTTTTGGTGGAGGGGGGGTGGAGTCCTTGCTCATGTAACTATATATAGGGAGACACTAGAGTAAAAATTTAAATAATTTAAAAACTAAATCTGACTCTGGCCAGGCACAGTGGCTCATGCCTGTAATCCCAGCACTTTGGGTTCAAACCAGCCTGGGTAACTTAGCAAGATCTTCTCCACAATAAATAAAAAAATTAGCCAGGTGTGGTGGCACACATCTGTAGTTCTAGCTACTTGGAAGGCTGAGGCGGAAGGATCACCTGAGCCCAGCAGTGGTCGTGAGTGTGCCACTGCACTCCAGCCTGGGTGACAGAATGAAACTTCAACTCAAAAAATAAATGAATAAATAAATAAGCAAATCTGAGTGTTTATAAAATGGCTGATTATCTAGATCACAAAGAAAACAATTTTGTCTAAGGCAGATAATTACTTTAATATTCATAGTCAAATATATAAAACACTCGATTTCATAATTTCCCACTTAATGCTAATACCCAACACCTTAGCTATATATGAACTTTTTTCTGTATAATTTCATTCACTTGTATTAAAAAGGTAAGATTAACACAGACAGCATAAAAACATAATGTAAAAATAAGAAAATGTACTTACTATGAAATCATCATAAAACAAAGTGTGACTAACTTGCAAATGTCGTATTAAACTGCCATTGAAACTGCTTGGATTCTCGTTCGGTATTAAACGGCAGAGTGGACAGAACTGAAAAGAGAAGAGACCAAGAGTTTAAGAAAGAATTTAAAATAATTATTATGTCAGATTTTAAAAAACAAGTAACCATTCAACAAAGTGAACTTTAACATTAGAAATCGACAGGCTAATTATCAATAAAACAAAAAACAACAGATGCTGGTGAAGATGCAGAGAAAAGGGAACACTTCTACACTACTAGTGGGAATGCAAACTAGTTCATCCTCTATGGAAAACCATGTGGCAATTTTGAAAAGAACTAGAAATTGGCCTTCCATATGACCCAGCAATCCCCCTACTGGGAATACACCCGGAGGAACTCAAACCATTCTACAAAAAAAGATACCTGCACGTGCATGTTTATTGCAGCACTATTCACAATAGCACAAACATGGAACCAACTGTGCTGCCCATCGAAAGTGGACTGGATAAAAAAATGTGGTACATATACACGATGGAATATTATGCAGTCATAGAGAAGGGCAAACATATGGATGAACTTCGCAGCAACCTGGATGGATTTAGAATCTATAATACTCAGTGATCTATCACAGAAACAAAGAACTGAGTAACACATGTTAAACATTTGCCATAATACTATAAGAAAAAATATGTATAAGAAAGGGATTGGCAGTAGTGGGATACTGCCAGGGGAGGGAGGGGGGCACACAACATCCATAAGGGTACCTGATCTCAAACCAGGCAAAGTGGGGACCAAAGGGAAACCCAAACTTAACCTGTACAATGACTCCTTATATACCTAATCCTGAATTGTACCCCACATCTTTTTTTGTTTTTGAGTTAGAGTCTCACTCTGTTGCCTAGGCTGGAGTGTAGTGGCACGCTCATGGCCCACCACAGTCTCAACCTGCTGGTCTCAAGTGATCTTTCCACCTCAGCCTTCCAAGTAGCTGGAACTACAGGTATGTGCCACCATGCGTGGCTAATTTTTTGATTTATTGTAGAGACAAAGTCTCGCCAAGTTGCCTGGGCTTGTCTCGAACCTGTGGGCTCAGGCAATCCTCTCACCTCAGCCTCCCAAAGTGCCAGGATTATAGGTGTGAGCCACCACACCCGGCCCCACGTCTTCAAAAATTAAAAAAAAAATTCATTGGCCATATTTCAGTATTATGTTATTAAATTACACAAATAGTAAAGCAACATTAAACAAATAAAATTACATTTATTTCTTTATATGCCTTTCTTGTCCCTATGCATACACAACAGTATAACAATTTTTTATATGTATCAATTTATTGTTTAAATATTACAGTCAGTAAATGTACCATAATTTACTTAATTAGTTGCCTACCACTTGGAATGCTAAAGTTTTTTTTTGTATGTGGCTATTTGTTATTGTAAATGATATAACCTATCCTGTTTAACTTTGGGGGATTATCCTCTTAGGATAAATGACCAGAAATAGAAATAACTAGGTTAACAGTAATAAGTACTTATGGTTCATAATATCTGTTCCTCTATGGTATTTTTTTTATTGTCATCAGCAATACAGATTATAACTCGCCAGCATTAGTTACTAGTACTTACACATATTTTCACAATAGTCATTAATAGCTCTTTTCTTTGTTTTTTCTTTTATTTATTTTTTTTTTTGAGGTGGCATCTCACTCTGTCACCCAGGCTGGAGAGCAGTGACACGATCACAGCTCATTGCAGTCCCAACCTTCTGGGCTCAGGTGATCCTCCTGCCTCAGCCTCCTGAGTAGCTGGAATTGCAGGCACACCATAATGCCTGGCAAATTTTTTGTAGAGACAAGGTCACGCTATGTTGCCTAGGTTAGTCTTGAACTCCAGGGCTCAAGCAATCCTCCTGTCTTGGCCTCCCAAAGTGCTGGGATTACAGGAGTAAGCCACTGTGCCAGCCTAATAGCTCTTTTTACAACTTTTTCACTTATTTATAAACTCACAAGAAATGATAAAAATGCAGAGATCCCATGTTCCCATCACCCAGCTTCCCTAAACAGTAACATCTGACATAACTATAGTAGATTGTGGAAACCAGGAAATTGCCAATTAACTAGATTACAGACCTTCCTTAGATTTCACCAGGTTTTGCGTGTACTTATATTTGTGTATGTGTGTGTGTGTGTGTGTGTGTGTGTGTATAGTTCTATGACATTTTATCACATGTATAGATTCATATAACCACCAACACAATCAAGATACAGAACTGTATTGAGAACCATAGATGGATTTTTTTTGTTTTGAATTGGAATCTCACTCTGTCACCCAGGCTGGAATGTAGTGGCACGATCATGACCACCATAGCCTCGACCTGCTGGGCTTAGGCAATCCTTCTACCTTAGCTTTCCAAGTAGCTGGAACCACAGGCACACAACACTATGCCCGGCTATTTTTTTTTTTTTTTTGTAGAGATGAGGTCTCACCAAGTTACCCAGGCTGATCTTGATTCCCTGAACTCGAGCAATCCTCTCGCTTCCACCTCCCAAAGTCCTGGAATTACAGGCATAAAGCACCACACCCGGCTCATAGGTGGATTTAAAAAGGGATACAGAACAGTTCTGTCCCTACTGCCACCCTTTACCACCTCCTCTCTCCCCCTCTAATCTGTTCTCCACCTCAATAGTTCTATCATTTTGAGAAAGCTATATAAATAGAATTACACAGCATTTAACCTTTTGGGATTGGTACTTTTTACTGAGCATAATGGCTTTGCGCTCCGTCTAAACTGCTGGGTATATCAATAGTTCTTGAGGAGTATTCCATGGTATGGGTGTTGCACAATTTGTTTATCCATTTACCTTTTAAAGGACAAAAACCTTCTGGGGGTTGTATCCAGTTTCTGATTGTTACAAATAAAGCTGCAAGAAATATTTGTGTACAGATGTTTGTGTAAACATACATTTTCATTTCTCTAGGATAAATTGCCAGGAGTGTCATTGCTTGGTCATAGGGCAAGTGTATGTTTAATTTTGTAAAAAAAACTGCCATACTGTTTTCTAGAGTGGTTGCACCATTTTACCTTCTCACCAGCAACATGTGAACTATTTACTTTTTCTTCATTCTTGCCAGCATTTGGTACTGTCAATTTTTAGAAAAAAATTAGCCATTTTGATAGGCATGTAATGGTATCTCACCATGGTTTTAATTTGCATTTCCCCAATGGCTAATATAAATGACTCTTTTAACAGATACTATTTTATTTACTTTTTTTTTGGAAAGCAAGATATATTGAGAGGACAGAAAAGCCCCACAGTGGGAGGGGACCCAAAAGGGTTGTCCTTTATTTACATTTTAACCTAGGTTGGTTTTAAAACAAAACAAAAAAAAAATATTTTTTTCAGTCGAGGTCTCACTCTGTTGCCCAGGCTGGAGTGCAGTGGTATAATCTTAGCTCACCATAATCTCAAACTCCTGGGTTCAAATAATCCTCCAACCTCAGCCTCCTATATAGCTGGGCCTACAGACATGTGACACCATGCCCAGCTAATTTTTAAAATTTTTTTGTAGAGACGAGTTCTCCCTATGTTGCCCAGACTGGTCTCAAACTCCTGGGCTCAAGCAATACTCCTCCTAGGCTTCCCAAAGTGCTGGGATTATATGTTTCTTTACATTTAAATAAGGTCTTTAAATAATTCTTTTCTTTTTATTGTTTTATGAGGATCTGTTTCAATACACACAATTCCTATAAATAAGGGTCTATTTCTGAATTTTGCTCAATTCCATTAGTCTTTATGTCTTATTTTTAGTAAAATGACATTATTTTAATTAATTATGATTGCATGATAATATTTTATGATTTCCTAATGCCCTAGCTATTTTGGTCAATTGGTAACACTGGCCATCCCAAGATAGCATTTAATTTACCCTGAGACCACTGTGTATAATGAGAACGGAGCTGAGACCAAGATATATATAACAGAAGAGCAATATTAATGTTTTGCGATGTGAGAGAAGGAACACTAGTTACAGAAATTTGTTCATTCAGCACTCTTAATTGTGTTGCTACTGGGAGCTAGGCACTTGGAATATCGAGATCAGTAAAATACTCTGAAATCAGACAACTTTGGTTCAAATTCTATCACCAACTGTATGATCTTGAGACATACGTTTCCTCTTCTGCGAAATGGGAATAACACCTGCCTTGTACTGTAGCTATGAAATTTGGAGATAATGTCCTTAATGTGCCAGGTACATACCAGGTCTTCAATAAATGCCATATATTCACTACTGTTTGACGCTGTCCTTGAAGAGTTGCAGATCCCTAAAAATTCCATTTTCCATCTCTAAAGTAGTAATAAAACATATACTTTGTAGATTAGATAATATATATCTTATTTAGGCTGGGCGTGGTGGCTCACATCTGTAATCCTGGCACTTTAGGGAGGTAGAGGTGAGAAGATTGCCTGAGCCCATGGCTTCAAGACCAGCCTGGGCATCATGGCAAGACCTTGTCTTTACAATAAGTCAAAAAATTAGCTGAGCGTGGTGGCGCATGCCTATAGTTTCAGCTACTTGGAAGGCTGAAGTGGAAGGATCACTGGAATCCAGCTGGTCGAGGCTGCGGTGGCCGTAAGCCTAGGCAACAGTGTAATTCCAACTCAAAAAAATATATATACCTTACTTAAATTTTATTCTCCCTTAGAATAAAGCATCCTTTAGGGCAAGAGCAAATCATATTTATCTTATTTCCTCATGCTTAGTCCCTAGTAGATACCACATGAATAAAGAATTGTTTTTGTTTTTATTATAGAGGTGTGGGGTACTAGTGAGGATTAACTACATAGGTAGGCTGCATGCAGATGAAGTTTGGGCTTCCAGCTGGCCCTCCTTCTCCTGGTAGTGGACCTGACACCTTTGTGTTGTCATGTGGCCCTCTTCCCTCCCTCTTTCCCTCCCCTAGCAATGCCCAGTGACTGCCGACCTCTCCCTTGCGTTTATGTGATTAGCGTTCAGGGCCCACTTATGAGTGAGAACGTGCAATATTCAGTTCTTCGTTTCTGTGATAGTTCACTTAGTATGATGGTCTCCAACTCCATCCAATTTGCTGTAAAGTCCATTATTTCATTATTCTTTATGATTGTGTAATACTCCGTTGTGTATATGTACCACATTTTCTTTATCCAGTCCACTTTTCAATGGGCAGTAGAGTTGGTTCCATATTTTCGCTAGTGTGGCAATAAACATATATGTACGGGTGTCTTTTTTGTAGAACGAATAGTATGGCAATAAACATGCATGTACAGGTGTCTTCTTTGCAAAATGATATATGTCCCGAGAGAGATTACTGGATCATATGGAAGATCAATTTTTAGTTCCCTTAGGAATAACTGCCACACTGCTTTCCACAGAGATTGAACTAGCTTGCACTCCCACCAACAGTACAGAAGTGTTCCCTTTTCACCGCACCTGTGTCACCGTCTGTTGTTTTTTGACTTATTAAGATAGCCATCATTACTGGAGTTAGGTGGTGTCCCATTATAGTTTTAGTTTGCATTTCTCTGATGATTAGTGAAGCTGGCCATTTTTTCATGTGTCTGTTGGTTGCTTGTAAGTCTTCTTTCGAGAAGTGACTGTTTATATCCTTTGTCCACTTTTTAATGGGGTTGTCTCTTTTCTCCTTTGACTTTGTTTGAATTCCTTGTTGAACCAGCCCTGCACCCCCAAGAATGAAACATACCTGGTCATGGTGAATGATCCTTGAGATATGTTGATCCGATTTGCTAGAATCTTGTTGAGAAGTTTTGTGTCTATG
The DNA here is from genome assembly GCF_000164805.1 of Carlito syrichta. Lineage (NCBI taxonomy): Eukaryota > Metazoa > Chordata > Mammalia > Primates > Tarsiidae > Carlito > Carlito syrichta. Next base: position 26,108 of record NW_007259927.1, read on the forward strand.
TTCATCAAGGAAATTGGCCTATAATTCTCTTTCCTTGTTGGATCTTGCCCAGGTTTGGGTATCAGTGTGAGCTTAGCTTCATAGAATGATTTGGGGAGGATTCCAACTTTCTTGATTGCCTAGAATATTTTTGATAAGACTGGTATCAGCTCTTCTTTGTATGTCTTGTAGAATTCAGCTGAGAAGCCACCTGGTCTAGAACTTTTTTTTGGTGAGGAGATTTATTATGACTGAATCAATTTCCTGTATTGTTATTGGTCTGTTTAGAGTTTCAATTTCTTCATGTTTCAACCTTGGGAGGTTGTGTGATGTCAGAAAGTCCTCCATTTCCTTTAGATTTTCAAGTTCATTTATATATAGATATGCAAAGTAATCTCTAATAGTCTTATGAACTTCTTTGGGGTTAGTTGCCTTTTGCATTTCTATGTGTGTTTATTTGGACTTTCTCTTTTTTCTAGTCAAGGTAGTCAAGGGTCCACCAATCTTATTTATCTCTTCAAAGAACCAGCTTTTTGTTTTGTTGATTTTTTTTCCTATGATATTTTGGTCTCCTCTGCCCTCCAATCATGATTTTATCTTGGTAATCTGGATTCTTCTGCTGAAGTTAGGATTTTGGTGATCTTACCCTTGCAGCTCCCTTAGGTGTGATATTAGGCTATTTACTTGTGATCTTTCTGTTTTCTTGATGTGTGCACGCAATGCTATGAATTGTCCTCTTAACATGACTTCATGGCATCTCAGAGATTCTGATAAGATGTGCTTTGTTTTCAATTGTTTCCAGGAATCTTTTTATTTCTGTTGATTTCTGGATTGACCCAGAAGTCATTCAGTAGCATGTTGCTTAGTGTAAATGTCTTTGGGTGTGTTTTTTGGGGGTGGGGTTTATTGGTGATTGATATTTATTTTTATTCCACAGTTCTGCATAGATTCACGGTATTATTTTGATCTTTTGGAATTTGTTTATGCTTGATTTATGTCCAAGAATGTGTTCAATGGGCTGATGAATAGAATGTATACTCTGTAGTTGTTGGGTGAAGTGTTCTTTAGATGTCTATTAAGACCATTTGATTGAGTGTCAAGATGAGGTTTCAGATCTTCTTATTGGCTTTTTGCTTTGATGATATACCTAAAGTTGTTAGTATGGTATTAGGTCTCCAACTATGATTGTGTGAGTCAGTGTCCTCTCTTAGATTACTTGTAGTTGTTTTATAAAACCTGGTGCTCTTGTGTTGGGAAGCATATATTTTTTGAATATATTTCTTGCTGGTGGATTGAGCCTTTTATCATTATGTAGTGTGTTTTTTAAACTTTGATGGCTTGAAGGCCTATTACAAATGAGGAAAAATCAATGGAAAAACACAGGCAACCCTCAGAGTCTTAAAGAGACAGCACCCAAAGAAAACAGTGATCAGAGCACAAACAATGGAAGCCCCTTCAGAATGACCTGCTCCAGATGATAGCTACAGAAATTAGAAATTGGATGGAAAACTGAACAGAAACCAAGAGAAACAAGAAGTGAAACTCAATAAAATTGTACCAGAAGTAAAAGCAAAGTTGGCTAATTTCAAAAAAGCCTATTCTGAAATAATGGAAAAAAGAATAAAAATAATTCATTGATTCTGTTCCCTATGCTTGTTTCTTTGTCTCAAAATAAGCATAGGGAGCAGAATCAATGAAGCAGAGGGAAGAATCTCAGAGCTTGAAGATCAAAATATGGAATTAACTCAATCTGATAAAAAATAGGAAAAAACTCAAAAGAAAGGAGCAAAGCCTCCAAAGGATGTGGGACTATGTCAAGAAGTCAAATCTATGCTTAACTGGTATCCCTGAAGCAGAAAGGAAAATGGAGAACACCATGAAACAAGCATTCCGTGAGAAACTCTGTCATCTAAGAAAACTTTCCTCATCTTGCCAAAGGTGCAACTATTCAGGCACAAGATATTCAGAGAACCACTACAAGGTATCACATGAGAAGATTAACTCCTAGATACATAGTAATCTGCCTCCACAAAGTAAGCATGAAAGAAAAAATCTTTTTTTTTTTTTGAGTTGGAGTTTTTCACTCTGTCACCCAGGCTGGAGTGCAGTGGCCGCTCCCGGTCACCACTGTCTCAACCCGCTGGGCTCTGGTGATCCTTCCGCCTCAGCCTTCCGAGTAGCTGGAATTACAGGCGTGTGCTACCATGCCCGGCTAATTTTTTGATTTATTGTAGAGATGAGGTCTCGCCAAGTTGCCCAGGCGGGTCTCAAACCCACGGGCTCAGGCAATCCACTCACCTCAGCCTCCCAAAGGTGTAGGATTACAGGCTGAGCCACCGAGCCCTGCTGAAAGAAAAAAATCTTAAAGGCAGTGAGAGAAAAAGGTCAGACTATCTGCCAGACTTAACCTGCAGAAACATTACAAACCAGAAGAGACTAGAGTCCAATTTTTATCATTCTTAAAGCAATTCCAACCAAGAATTTTCTACCCCACCAAGCTAAGCATCATTAGTGACAAAGAATTAAAATCCTTCACAGACATCCAATCCCTAAGATAATATACCACCTCCAGACCAGCACTTCAGGAGATGCTTAAGAATGTATTGAAGCTGGGAGTAGTGGCTCATGCCTGGAATCCCAGCACTTTAGGAGGTGGAGGTGAGGGGATTGCCTCAACCCAAGTCTCTTTCCCTTCTCTATAATTCCATCACTCAGTGAGAGAGGGAGAAGAATTCACTTCTGCTTTCTCCACTCTATGACAGGTGTGTTATTGCAGGTTCTCTCTCCCACTGCTAAAGTAGTTGAAACAGTTTCAGCCTCTGCTGCATGTAACCAATGGCTGGGGTGGGGGAACAACTGACTTGTCTTAGAATTGCTCACCTCACTCCTTCACTGGGCAGGACTTCAGTTCCCCTAGCCTGGTGAATGGCAGGGGTTGGGGCGCCTTGATTTCCATGTCTGCTGTCACTTTCTGGTTTCTGTATATACAAGGAGATCCTTGCTGAATTCAGGGTGTATTGGTGGCTGGGTCCCTACTCTCTGTCATGCTTGGCAAGAGAGCTGCTGGTCGTTTCTCCACTAATTGCTGGTGGTGAGCATGCCAGTCAGATTCACTCTGCAGGAGGTTTTTTTCCTCCCTGGGCGCTGGCCACTACGGTGGAGGCCAGTGGGTAGGTTCCCTGTTTCACTTGGGCTCTGGTTGTCTCCCCAACTCTGACCAGGACTCTTCCCATGTGGGACTGGCCACTCGCGCAAGGCTGGGGGAGGTGAATTGACTCATCTTAGAATCGCTCACTCTTTCACTGGACAGGACTTCAGTTCCTGTACTAGCCTGGCACATGGTGGGGGATAAGGCACCCAGATTCCCATGCCTGCTGTCACTTTCTGGTCTTTATGTGTACAAAGAGACCCTTACTGGGTGCAGGGTATACTGGTGGCTGGGTCCCTACTCTCTACCATTCTTGGCAAGAGAGACACTGGTCTGTTTCTCCACTAGCTGCCAGCAGCAGGTGTACCAGTCAGATTCATTCCCAAGAATTTATTTTTAGGATAAAAATTTCTAGTAATTTTCTTTCTCTCTTGATATAATTTCTACTTTTTTATTTTGCTTTGTTTTTATTTTTCTCAAATGTCTTTACTTCACATCAGTTCCTATAACAGAGCAATTGAGCTAGTTAGGAATGGAAGAAGAATTGTTGCTATACTAAATCAGATGAGAGTTCTTTTTCAATATATGCCCCTCCTTCTTCCCTAAATTCTGACACAACTACCTTCTCTTCCCAGAGGAGTATTCACCCATTCTCATGAATCACTATTACTTATGGGAAAATAAGAATGATTTAGTTCAGTATCATATTCTTTAGGTGCGCTGGGACAAAGAAAATGTTAAAAATGACCAAAGTAAGGGCTTCTAAGAATACATAAGAGCAACTGGGCTTGGTGGCTCATGCTTATAATCCCAGCACTTTGGGAGGCCGAGGTGAGAGGACTGTTTTGATTCAGAGTCTCTCTCTATTACCCAGGCTGGAGTACAGTGGCACCATAATGGCTCTCTGCAGCCTCAACCTCCTGGGCACAGGCAATTCTTTTGCTTCAGCTGCCCAAGAAGTTGAGACTACAGATGTGCACCACCACATCCAGCTAATTTTTTGATTTATTTATTTATTCTTTGGGGGTAGAAAGAAGGTCTCACTATGTGCCTAAGCTGGACTCAAACTTCTGGGCTCAAGCCATCCTCCTGTCTTGACATCCCCAAATACTGGGATTATAGGCATGAGCCACCTGCCTGGTCAAGAATTTCTGGACTAGTCCTTACCAGAGTCTTCAAAATGATACCCTCCCTTATCCCATTAAGAATAAGGGTAGCCAGACTCGGTGGCTCAGCCTGTAATCCTGTGCCTTTGGGAGGCTGAGGTGAGTGGATTGCCTGAGCCCGCGGGTTCGAGACCTGCCTGGGCAGTGAGACCTCATCTCTACA
>NW_007259927.1:30736-42867 GCF_000164805.1 Carlito syrichta
GGCCAGGAGCGGCCACTGCACTCCAGTCTGGGTGACAGAGTGAGACTCCAACTCAGAAAAAAAAAAGAATAAGGGTAAGACCAGGCACAGTGGCTCACGCCTATAATCCCAGCACTTTGGGAGGCTGAAGTGAGAGGACTACTTGAGCCCACGGGTTCGAGACCAGCCTGGGCAACTTGGTGAGACCTCATCTCTACAATAAATAAAAAAATTACCCAGGCATGTGGTGCACACCTGTAGTTCCAGTTAACTCGGAAGGCTGAAGCAGAAGGATCGCCTGAGCCCAGCTGGTCAAGGCTGCAGTGGCTGTGAGCATGCCACTGTGGTCCAGCCTGGGTGACAAAGAGAGATTTCATCTCAAAAAAAAATAGAGGAACTAGGAACCTTTGAATCTGAGTATATACAATCATGTTCTTCTTTAATATCCTGTTTTCATATCACTATGTCCTACTATGTGCTAAGCACTAGGACAAAAACTGGGCATGTGGTGTTGAACAAAGGACTCAGGTTCCATGACTTCATGAGCCTAATAAATTACAGGAAGAGACTGACATGAAAAGAATATGCAATTTAAAATAATGGTAAATACTGGCCAGATGCGGTGGCTCATGCCTGTCATCTCAGCTCACAGGGAGGCTGTGGCAAGAGGATTGTTTGAGGCCAGGAGTTTGAGACCAGTCTAGGCAACATGTGATACCTTGTCTCTACAATAAATAAAAAAATTAAGCCGGGCTCGTGGCTCAGTTTGTAATCTCTCCCTTTGGGAGGCTGAGGTGAGTGGACTGCCTGAGCCTGCAGGTTCGAGACCCGCCTGGGCAACTTAGTGAGCCCTCATCTCTACAATAAATCAAAAAATTAGCCGGGCATGGTAGCGCATGCCTGTAGTTCCAGCTACTTGGAAGGCTGAGGCGGAAGGATCGCAGAAGCCCAGCAGGTCGAGGCTGCAGTGGTCAGGAGCAGCCACTGCACTCCAGTCTGGGCGACGGAGTGAGACTCCAAGTCAAAAATAAAAATAAAAATAAAAATAAATTAAAAAAATTAGCCAGGTATAGTGGTGTGCGCCTACAGACCCAGCTACTTGAGAGGCTGAGGTGGAAGGATTGCCTGAGCTCAGGAGGTCGAAGCTGCAGTGAGTGGTGATTGTGCCACTGTATATCCTGGGTGACAGAGTGAGATTCTGACTCAAAAAGAAAAAGTACGGTTAATACTGAAAAGAGAGAGGCAAAAAGCAAGAGCTAAAATTAACCTGTGTGTCAGAGAGAGCTTTCATAATGACAAAAGATTAAGCTGACTATTCACAATAGTAAACACATGGAACCAACCATGCTGCCCATTGAAGCTGGACTGGATAAAAAAAGATGTGGTACATATACACAATGTAATATTATGCAGCCATAAAGAAGGACAAACATATGGACTTCACAGCAACTTGGATGGATTTAGAGTCTATCATACTCAATGGTCTATCACAGAAACAAAGAACAGAGTTCCATATGTTCTCACTCATAAGTGGATCTTGAACAATTATCATAATACTATAAGAAAGGAATTGGCAGTAAACTGCTGGGGGAGGGAGGGGTACACCTCATCAACAAGTGTACTTGCATAATGAATGTTTGTATAACTAATCCTGAATTGTACCCCACATCTTTAAAATAAAGAAAAAAAAAGAAAACAAAAACAAAATGAAAATTCTTAAAATGTCACAAATAGTATGGATTTAATGTGTCAACATAAATGATAATTTTCAGACTTTTAGTTAATTGTAACATATTAGACTAATATTTTAAGTTAATAAAAATGGTGAATATTTAAATACTTGAGAGGTAAGAAAAAGTTATAAACTTTAGTGACTAAACTTTGTTTAATTACCTATTTTCTAATCACTGTAAGATACACAAACACCTTTTCATAATGCTGTGTATGTATATATGGGTGTTTGTGTATGTGTGCATACATATATATATTATATACATTTCTTGCCACGTTAACATTTGTAAAGTTGATATATCCTCACAAACATAAAAAAACAGGAAGTTTGTGATTTCCTATTATAGAATTTTATCTGTATCTCTTTATGGAAGAAACAAAATTGACTACTTTGATTAAAGGTATAATTAATAAATAGTACAATAATTTCATAAATATATTATTCTGTTTATGTATATATATAATTAGAGAAATATCTGAATATATAAAATAGTGAATATGGTTTATTTATTTCATATATTTTATATTATAGTTTACTGACATTATAAATTTAATATAAATGTGCATGTTTTGTTTAATATATTTACAAAATGATATGTTAAAGCTGAAATTATGATTTATGAATGTATAAATTATATACTTTAACATACAAATTATGATCATGCTAAATTTTGACTCAGATGATTCAATATTAGTGTATTTATTCATAAGGAAATTTTAATAAATTTTTACTGTAAAACATTACTGAAAAATATTAAAAAGTAAAATTTGTATTTTCTTCAATAAAGGAAGCTTGTTATTCTTAAAAAAAAAAAAGATTTAAGCTGAGCTCCGAAGGATGGGCAAAAGCCAACCAGTGAAAGACAGGGCATTCTGTTGAGAGGATAGCCGGAAAGCATGGTTCTATTTTATTTTATTTTTTTTTTTTTTGAGACGGAGTCTCATTCTGTCACCCAGGTTGGAGTGCAGTGGCATGCTCACAGCCACTGCAGCCTTGAACTGCAGGGCTCAGGTGATCCTTCCACCTCAGCCTTTCAAGTAGCTGGAACCACATGCGTGCACCACCATGCACAGCTAATTTTTTGACTTATTGTACAGAGGAGATCTCGCCAAGTTGCACAGGCTGGTCTTGAACCCGTGGTCAAGCAATCCTCTCACCTCTGCCTCCCAAAATGCTGGGATTACAGTTGTGAGCCACCACGCTGGGCGGAAAGCATGGCGGAAAACATCTTCCCTTTACAAGATTACATACCAGGTTTCTCTCAAAAGTGATCTCACAATTCAATCTAAAGCATGCTGCTCGTGTCATCTGCCTCCTTTGAGCTTAATATTCCATAGATGTAATGATTCAAAAAATACAGCATGGCAGAATATCATTACTGCATAACAAAAAAGGACCTGTTGACACTTAAGGCTACATATGAAAAAGGTCAAAAGCCCCTGAACATCAGTCTGGAGCACCTCAGAAAAAAAAAAAAAGATCAGTTGTCTTGTGGTTTGATCTCTGAATTATCTCATTTAGCCCAGATCTCTAACAGCCACGGGACCTCTTACGTCAAGTGTGTCAGGTGACTGTCACTGATCTTATCTGCAGGCAAAACCAGAATTGGTTCTGCAATAACTGTTTCCTAACTTTCACACCAAGCCAGGATCAGCACTGGGCTCGGCCTTCCTTGTCCAGGACTTTTACCAGGGTGCTTTCACCCTCATGTCCTCACTGGGGATCCCTAAGCATGTGAACCCCAGCTATGCCATGTAGCTATCCCCAGTCTTTTTTTCCATAACCACAGGGAAGAATGAAACATGAACAAACACAGGACACCTGAAAGCCTTCTGTTCTAGGAACCACCTCTAGACAGCCCCAGGGTATTATCTGCTCCTGCCTCAAGGCCACAATAACACCCAGTCAAGCCGGGCCAGGTAGCTCAGCCTGTAATCCCTCCCTTTGGGAGGCTGAGGTGAGTGGATTGCCTGACCCGCGGGTTCGAGACCCGCCTGGGCAGCGAGACCTCATCTCTACAATAAATCAAAAAATCAGCTGGGCGTCGTAGCGCATGCCTGTAATTCCGGCTACTTGGAAGGCTGAGGCGGAAGGATCACCGAAGCCCAGCAGGCGAGGCTGCAGTGACCGGAAGTGACCACTGCATTCCAGTCTGGGCGACAGAGTGAGACTCCAACTCAAAAAAAATAAAAATAAAAATAAAATAATACCCAGTCTTTTGCGGTGAAATTTCACTTCACTCTCCCAATGTCCCTTCCCACCCCTGCCCCCAGAACCCCCTGTGTGGGTTCTCCAACTGGGAGACTTTGTCACTTCCTCTGAGAAATCCTCTCTATGCCTGATTTTATATCATTGAGAAAAAAACAGCGACCCACCCTTTCACCACCACCCTCTTCTATTTATGGAGTGACAAAGAGTGACTATTTATTAATTTATTTATTCTTTAGTTGGGGGATCTCACTTTGTTGCCTAGGATAGAGTGCAGTGATATGACCATGGCTCACTGCAGCCTCAAGCTCCTGGGCTCAGAGGATCCTTCTGTCTCATCCTCCCGAGCAGCTGGGACTACAGGCATGTGCCACCACACTTGGCTAATTTTTAAATTTTTTTTGTAGAGACGAGGTCTCGCTATGTTGCCTAGGCTGTTCTCAAACTTCTGGGCTCAAGTCCAAGGTGCTGGGATTACAGGCGTGAGCCACCACGCCCAGCCTGAAGGTTACTTTAGATGCCTGACTCATTTACCACCACCTTGTGAAAAAGGCATCATTGTCATCATCATCCCCATTTTACAAATGATGAAACAGAGGCAGAGAGAAGTTAACAGACTTGCTGGGATTCAAAGCAAAGCCTCTGCCCTGCAAAGCCGAGGATTTAGCTACTGAAGACCAAGGACAACCTGATCCCACCATCCCTGGTTTATTTCCCCCCCTTAGGTCACTTTTCTCCAATGACCTCGATGGCCTCTCAATCGGGGAGAACCTAGCTTCAGTCTGATGGTCAAACTGAGCAGCACATGAACTGGATTTCTGCTGAAGCAGGTGCACAGAGCCACGTAGCGGACCCGTATGTGGCCTGCTCCACAGTGCCTGGCATTTCTCCAACCAGAGCAGCACCCTGCTGCTAATGGTCAGGGCTCGGGCTGCTTTGATAACACTTTCTTCATAGGGTTGCTAAAAGGAGATGAGAAAGCACTTAGAACTCAGTAACTGAAAGTCATTATCATCCATCCTGACACTTTCTTCTAGCTTCCTCTAGCTAGCTCTCAGGGACTTGCCATGAAACAACTCCCTAGTCCAGTTCCTCCTGCAAAGCAACCTGAGCAGGAAAAACCCCTGACAATCTCCCCCACTACCCTAAATGTATTAAGCTCAGTCCTTTCAGTCTCAAACTCCTAGGCCATTAGGATCAGTAACCAGTATCTTTGTGTGCAGTGTAGCTTTTCTCGTGAACTTGCTATAGATCTCAGAGGTTCACCCCACAGTCCTGGAGTTCTGCCTTTGCTACCTACCAGCTGTGTGACCGTTTATGACTGACCTTAACCTCTCTGAGCCTCAGTTTATCATTTGTAAAATCCTATCTCCTAGGAGTTTAATCCTATCATTTTAATCCTATCTCCTAGGATTGTTGTAAGGACCATCTCTGTATCTATCTTTCTATCTCTTCATTCTTATTTATCTACCTACCTATCTAATACACTTATATTTCAATCTCATCCACTTTCCTAAAGGACTTTATGAAAAAAACCCTAAAACTCAAAAAAAGCTAAAAACTCATATATATAAAACAACACACACGTTTGTGTGTATTACATAACACTACATATTTCATAGAACTAAAATAAAATTCAAAATAATCTTCAAGGTATCATTTTATATTTAAGCCAGGGTAACTTAAAAATAAATGTACCCAATTATGGCCAGGGTAAGGTGAAAGTGGTTTATTCATAAATTGCTGACACAAATACAAATTGATTCGAATTTTTTGGAAAACATTTTAGAAGTACATTTCAAAAACTATTAAAAAGTTTTCACTGTTGACCCCAGAAATATTAATCTAAATTTTTTTTTGAGTTGGCATCTCACTCTGTCACCCAGGCTGGAGTGCAGTGGCGCGCTGCTGCTCATGGCTAGTGTAGCCTTGACCTGCTGGGCTCAGGCGAGCCTTCTGCTTCAGCCTTCCAAGGAGCTGGAACTACAGGTGTGTGCTACCACGCCCAGCTTATTTTTGGAAAGATTGTAGAGATGAGGTCTCACCAATTTGCTGCCCAGGCTGGTCTCGAACCCCTGAGCTCAGGCAGTCCTCTCACCTCAGCCTCCCAAAGTGCTGGAATTACAGACTTGAGACACCATGCCTGGCTAATCTAATGCTTAGGGGAAAAAATCCAATAAAAGGTAAAGTTTAAATGTATAAGAATATGAATTCAAATCCCAAAAATTGGTAATGATTCAAGTATTTAAAAGTAGTCATATCAGCCTATGCAACACAGTGAAACCTTGTCTCCAAAAAAAAAAAAAATTTAAAAATTAGCCAGGCGTGGTGGCACACATCTGTAGTCCCAGTTACTCCGGAGGCTGAGGCAGAAGGATTGCCTGAGCCTAGGAGGTCGAGGTTGTGGTGAGTCACAATCTCTCTGCTGCACTCCAGCCTGGGCCACAGAGTAAGACCCCCCCGAAACCCAACAAAAAAAATAGTCATAAAATGGCTACCATAAAACAATAGTACACCCACTCTCCTTTACCTCACAGTTATACAAAAATGAAAATTTTATTTTATTTTTTTTGAGTTGGAATCTCACTTTGTCGCCCAGGTTGGAGTGCAGTGGCACTCTCACGGCTCCCTCGACCTGCTAGGCTCAGGCAATCCTTCCGGCTCAGCCTTCAAAGTAGCTGGAGCTACAGGCACATGCCAACACCTGACTAATTTTTATTTATTTATTGTAGAGATGAGGTCTCACCATGTTGCCCAGGCTGGTGCTCAAGCCCCTGGACTCAGGCAATCCTCTTGCCACCATCTCCCAAAGTGCTGGGATTACAGGCATAAGCCAACACACCTGGTGCAAAAATGAAATTCATAAAAGCCACTCTGCAAAGTAGAACTGAAATGCCAGATTAAAAGGGAAAGGAGCAGCATTCACAATGAATCTAGGATATGTAAGCAATACAGACATTGCGTATGCAAGCATATAGGTTAACAATAACTATGAGTAACAGGCTAGATTAATGGCAATGAGGACTACTTTTCGTTTCTAGTATATTGTCATAATAACACAAATGGCATGATTTTAGAATGTTTTAACTTAAGATATGACCATGGTGAGTATACTAAAATCAGATCTTAACTGTGGCTCATTGGATCATTGTCATCATGCTTGTGATTATCTAGGAGACTGTGTGTAATTTTGGAAATGGAAGAGTGCATTTAGTCTTGTCAGTTTCAACTCAACACTTTCACATATTGTAAATAGTCAAAGAATTCTCGTAACCTTCACATAAATCATTATCCTGTATCTCTATAAACAGAAATCTACTAAATGGACTTCTAATGTATCCTGAATTTAGACATCACTAACACACATGTAATAAAAATCCTTACAACAGGTCTCCTTTCCGATCTGTGATGACTGATACAGTGGTCCAGCAGGCAGTCTTCATCCAATTCCCTCTGACAGAACGGACATATACACCTGGAAATTGTGCAAAATACAGATATCACCCACACTGTCGGTAACTAGAGAGCAGTCACTTAAGTAAAGATTTAAAATTATAGAATGTAGGTGAGTCTAGTTTATAGCCCTAGGTCTTCCTCTGATTTGATATTAGTTTTTCTATCTTGATGATGTGGGTACCTAAACTTTTTCTCATGAGAAGTGTGGCGGTGCATCCTCACAGGGACAGGGCAGAGAAACAGCCACAAGACACCAAAAGTATTTTATTCTCTTTCGAAGTGCAATCTGAGCATCCATTAACTGAGAAAGTGAGGACCACAGCATCCACCTATCCCCAGGTTACCTTTTCCCTTCTCCCTTTCCTTTTTTTTTTTTTTTTTTGAGTCAGAGTCTTACTCTGTTGCCCAGGCAGTAGTGTAGTGGCACAACCATGGCTCACCAGGGCCTCAACCTCCCAGGCTCTGGAGATCCTTCCTCCTCAGCCTCCCAAGTAACTGGGACTACAGGCACACACCACCACACCCAGCTAATTTTTGGATTTTTTTAGAGTCAGTGTCTCACTACGTTGCCCAGACTGGTCTTGAACTCCTATGTTCCCATATCAGCCTCCCAAAGTGCTGCGGTTACAGATGTGAGCCACAGTGTTTGGCCTCCCTTTCCTAATTTGGATAGCACCTGAATTGGGTGTTAGTTGTTCTCCAACTCCACTGGCACACAACCAGAAGCGTCAGCTCGCATGATTAGTTTTCAATGAAGAGCTAAAACGGACTTGCGACTACCTTGTTAAATCCTCACATACACTTTGGAATATCTGTCCCTTTCAATCTGTGCTGTCCAATATGTGTCTATTGGGCACTTGAGATGCAGCTAATCCAAATTTAGGTATGTGGATAATAAGATACACATTGAACTTTGCAGGTTTAATGTCAAAGAATATAAAAATCTCAATAATTCTGATTTTGATTACATATTTAAATAATAATATTTTGGCTACAATTAGGTTAAATAAAATATATTAAAAGTCATTTCACCTGTTTCTTTTTACTTTTCTTAAAATATGGCTGCTAGAAGTTTTAAACTACATGTGATCCACATTATATTTCTATTGTACAGTACTGCCTTAAGTTCTTAGGGATGATATGGAGGCTTGGTATTTTTTTTTTCTCACTTTCCATTTTAGATGTAACTTCCTGTTCCCCAAGACATGTACTCTGGACATACTTCTGGTATAAGAATTTTGAAAATTTGGATCATGTAGGAAATTCTATAAAACAAAGGTTTTTATCATAAATGCAATTTTTTTTTGAGTCAGAGTCTCACTCTGTCTCCCAGGCTGGAGTGCAGTGGCATGCTCACGGCTACCGCAGCCTCTATCTGCTGGACTCAGGCAGACCTTCCACCTCACCCTTCCAAGTAGCGGGAACCACAGATATGCGTTACCACGCCCGGCTAGGATTTTGATTTATTGAAGAGACGAGGTCTCACCAAGTAGCCCAGGTTGGTCTTGAACCCCTGCCTCCCAAAGTGCTGGGATTAAAAGCATGAGTCACTAAACCCAGCTCCCAAAAATGAAAATATTGATCTATCTTATAAGATTGATTAATCCACGATGCTCCCCATTTTCTATTATTTGAATTCTTTACTTTTTAATTCTAACCAGCAGAAGAAATTAGGTTTTAAATTAGCTTTCACACATTTTAAAATTTTCATAAAGCCCATCAACTTTGCAATCAAACCCACACACTTTCTCAACCCATTTGTTATCCTTCCTTCCTGTGGGTCTGTGTGGTAAATCTAACAGGATCCATACTCAGCTTATAGCTAAATGCTCGTTTAAAATGGATTATATCATGGCATAAAGCTAATTCTATAATAACTGGTACTTTCTCGAGGCAATCTCTAGTAAAACAAAAGAAATGAGATGATCATTTAGACTTTTAGGTTAAGAAACTTAAGTTATATTCATATATATATATACACACATATATATGTGTGTATATATATATATATATATAGATATAGATATGAATGTTTGTCTGTTTGTTTTGAGGTGGGGTCACACTCTGTTGCCCAGGCTGGAGTGCAGTGGTGCAATCATAGCTCACTACAGCTTCAAACCCCTGGGCTCAAGAGATCCCTCCACCTCAGTCTCCCAAGTAGCTAGGACTGCAGGCATGTGCCACCACACCCAGCTTTTATTTTTTGTATGGGGAGGTAGAGATAGGGTCTCACTATTGTTACCCAGGTTGGTCTCAAACTGTTGGGTTCAAGCAATCCTCCTGCTTCAGCCTCCTAAAGTGTCGGGATTACAGGTGTGAGCCACCTTTTAGCTTATAGCTTATAGCTTAAGCTGTATTTTAAATATATATATATATATATATATGGTTTTGGGGGGTGTTTTCTGAGTTGGAGTTTCACTCTGTCGCCCAGGCTGGAGTGCAGTGGCACGCTCACAGCCACCACAGTCTCAACCTGCTGGGCTCAGGCGATCATCCCCTCAGTCTTCCAAGTAGCTGGAACTACAGGCGTGCACCACCATGCCCAGCTAATTTTTTATTTATTATAGAGACGAGGTCTCACCAAGTTGCCCAGGCTGGTCTCAAACCCCTGGTTCAGGTAATCCTCTTGCCTCAGCATCTCAAAGTGCTGGGATTACAGGTTGAGCCACCATGCTCGGCTATATATATGTTTTATGGGAAAAACTAACATTTTTCTTCAGGAGAGAGAAAGAAATTATACTCAAACTGAATACCAGTATGGAGCAAATGAATTCATAAACAGGTTAATGGTTTCAAAGCCATCAGCCTATGCAAGGTAACACAAATCCTTTCATTTATTTGGTTAGTAGGGACAGATGACAAACTTTATGATTACTCTGATACAGCTAAACTACTCTTCCCATCAGGGTCCAGATTTGTTTCCTTTTCTTCTTTCAAAGAAAGAAACTAGCTGATGATCAATATCCTCCATTATACCTACCAGCGGCCTCCATCCTTCCCCCAGGCCTACATAAGATCACCTGCCAAAAGGGACAGGATTCAGGATGCCTGCCCAGGAGATGTTGCTTCCTACCCTCTAAAGAGAAACAAGCAAAACGATGGGGAACGATCGGGCAAATGTGCAGTGATGACGAAGAGGAAAGATAAATAATCCTGACCCTGTCTGCTTCAGGAATCTATTAGTCAGAAAACAGAGCTGTGCAGAAATGCCACAGTTCCGCATTCTATTTTCGAATCTTTCTCAATACAAGTTTGTCTGAGGAAGTTGCCCCAATCTCTCCAGTGCCTGGTTGATTCTCCCCCATGCAGTTTTTAAAGTAGAGAAAGCAAAATTATTTGACAATGATTACTATGGACAAATGATAGCCAACACCAGCTATTATGCTTAAGAACCTAAACATAACCACATTGATATTTTTGTAAGAAAAATGTTAAACATCTTAGCCCTTTAAATTATTTAAGACATATAACATTTCGCATTCAACTGTATAGTCTGGAAACAAACCTGGTGGCTGTCTCTCCAAGTTCCTGTAGCGGTCCATATTTATCTATGTACTTCTGGCAAGTCCTTATATGTGCCCTCATTTCACTGAGGCAAACCTACATAAAAGCAAATTCAAAATAAACTCACTGTTAAAAAGAAGCTCGATGAAGTCTTATGTGACTCAACTTTATAACCTTCAAATAAAGTCATACTGTGGGACCAATGGTTAAATGCATTTATAACAACAGAACCATAAAGTTGAGGCATTGAGAATAATACTATTTTTCAATTTCTCCAATACTTAGAAGACTCAAATGTTGAGTTCTTGAATTCGAATCTCTAAAAAGCATCCATTTTTTTTAAAGTGGAAAGATGTATGGCAACTCAAATTTACTTTTTTTGCACACCATTTCATAAATAGAACTTAGAAAGAAGAAGATAAGAAAAACAGGTGAAGAAAAAGTGCAAGAGGAAGAAAGAAGAAAAAAATTTAAAAGGAAAAGGCGACAGAGAGAAAAGAAATAAAGAGAGATAAGAAGCAGACATGAATGAATTTTAGAGAGGTCCACAGTAAGTTAAAGGAAACCCTGTGCATCCAGAAAAGATATAAATACCATGATTTTATAACATACCCAGTAGTATTACATGAATTCACAATACACAGTATACTTAATAGCCCCATTAACAGCAAACATAAAAGACAGCTCTTGCAGTCCATTTTTATCAGTGCAGAATAAAGAGCCCTTGTTCCTCCAGATATACATTCAGAGACCCTAACCATGAGGGATCTGTTGCTAACATAACACATATTCTACTAAATGTTTCATTAGAAGCTCTGATAAGATCTTGTGCTAAAGGAAGCTTTGTACAGCTGTGGTGAGGTGGCCAACCCGCTCTGCTTCGTCTGGCCCGAGCTACGGAAGTTAAACCTCAAACATGAAATCTACCCTGTCAAGTAAACAGTCATAGCTGTATAACAAAAGGCAAAAATAAAAGCAAGTGGCAAAGCAAAAACAAAACCTTTGCTTTACAAATATCCCTCTAAAAGACGTCAAAGCTAGGATTGATCTAGTAAACTGTCTCAAATCTAAGTAATTTACCATCTTAGCCTCCAACGTTGTACACCAGTGTTCTCTCATCTCTTTACTTTTGCTAATAAAAGCTTTTTTCTTGTAGGGTGCAGTGGCTCATGCCTGTAATCCCAGCACTTTGGGAGGCCGAGGTGAGAGGATTGCCTGAGCCCACGGGTTCGAGACCAGCCTGGGCAATTTG
>NW_007259927.1:43302-50209 GCF_000164805.1 Carlito syrichta
GGGAGCAGCCACTGCACTCCAGTCTGGGCAATCAAGTGAGACTCCAATTCAAACTCAAAAAAAAAAAAAAAAAAAGAAAATCTGCAAGCTGTGGACTCTATACTGACAAATGAATTGATCAATTCATAGTCTAGACACAAAACTATGCAAGATATTGCAAGAGATGGCAGAAAAAACCACAAGCCACTGTGCCTGCTCTAGTGGTGCTTATAATCTAATAGAAGAAAAAGGATGTGGAGATAAGATAATGGGAAAATGTTTGCTATAAGGAACTGAAATACTAAGTCCAGGCCTCATGGAATAGAGATCTGGTCTAGATACAAGAGTAGGTAAAGACTAAAATAGCTGGAGAAGGAATGAGAAGCAAAAGGAATAAACACAGATAGGATGAGGTAGACATAAGAAGTACTTCAAAGGAAAAAATCAAGAAATTCCTGTGACCCATCAGATATGCAGGGCCAGGAGTGGAGGCTCACATGTGTAATCCCAGTACTTTGAGAGGACGAGGTGGCAGGATTGCTTGAGCCCAGGAGTTCAAGACCAGCCTTGGCAACAAAGCAAGACCTTGTGTCTACAAAAAAAAAAAATTCAAAATTAGCCAGGCATGGTGGCATGCACCTGTAGTCTTAACTACTTGGGAGGCTGAGACTGGAGGATCACTTGAGCCCAGAAGTTGGAGACTATACTGAGCCATCAATGCACTACTGCACTCAAGCCTGGGCAATACAGTGAGACCCTGTCTCTAAAAAAATAAAAGATATAGGTCAGGGTGGAAAGAAAGGAATTTTACACCCAAGATAATTGAAAGAAAGCTCTTGTTTCTGACAGACACCAAGGTGGCATCAAGAACAAGTAGATAATGGAATAATATGAGTATAATAATTCAACAGCTTGTGCATGTTGAATTTATGGTGACAAACTAGATAAAAATAAGCAATAATCTATTATTAAGAAGGTAGGCCTGGTGTGGTGACTCACACCTATAATCCCAGCACTTTGAGAGGCTGAGGCGGGAGAATCACTTGAGCCCAGGAGTTTGAGACCAATCTGGGCAACATAGTGAGACCTTGTCTCTAGAAAAAAATCCTAAAACAGTTAGCCGGACATGGTGGCATGTGCCTGTAGTCCCAGACTGAGGTGGAAAGATCACCTGAGCCCAGAAGTTCTAGGCTGCAATGAGCCGTGAGTATGCCACTGCACTCTAGCCTGGGCAATAGAGTGAGACTCTGACTCAAAAAAAAAAAAAGTAGCCGGGCTCAATGGCTCAGCCTGTAATCCCACGCCTTTGGGAGGCTGAGGTGAGTGGATTGCCTGAGCCCGCAGGTTCGAGACCCGCCTGGGCAGCAAGACCTCATCTCTACAATAAATCAAAAAATCAGCTGAGCGTGGTAGCGCATGCCTGTAATTTCGGCTACTCGGAAGACTGAGGTGGAAGAATTGCCGGAGCCCAGCAGGCGAGGCTGCGGTGGCCGGGAGCGGCCACTGCACTCCAGTCTGGGCGACAGAGTGAGACTCCAACTCAAAAAAAAAAAAAAAAAAGTAGTATGTTCCAGACACTGTGTTAAAAGCCAGCCATCAGTCATATATACATCTCACATGGATATTTATCATTTACCTTCACAACCACCCTATGACATAAACATTATCTTTTCCCTCATTTTACAAAGACGTGAACAAAAATCCAGATTAATACATTACCTAAAATCATAAAAAGTGACAGCATTAGTGTTTGATCCAGGATGTCTGACTCTAAAGACCACGCATAAATTCTATAGTCAGCCATGAATAGACTATTTTTTTACTCTTCCACAATAGTATCTTAGAAATAAAAAAGCTACTGAGTCTCATACAAACATCCAAAAATATACTGAGCACTTACTATGTGTCAGTCATTTTTCAAAGTGTTTGGTACACAGATGCCACTAAAACAAATATAATCTTTACCTTCATGGAACTGAAATCTGTATGGAAACAACTGACACTAAACTAAAACCACCATAAAAGCATAATTATAAATTATATATATCCAAAACTTAACTCCGGGTTCTTCTCCATATTTGCTCCCGTAGTTGCACGCTTATTTACTCCTGTGAGAATGCCCTGAAGGCACTTTCTTTTTTCTGAGTCGGAGTCTCACTCTGTCACCAGGCTGGAGTGCAATGGCATGCTCACGGCTCCTGCAGCCTCGACCTACTGAACTCAGGCGATCCTTCCACCTCAGCCTTCCAAGTAGCTGGAACCACAGGCACACACCACCACACCTGGCTAATTTTTTGATTTATTGTAGAGATGAAGTCTCATCAAGTTGCCCAGGCTGGTCTTGAACCCCTAGGCTCAGGCAATCCTCTCACCTCCACCTCCCAAAGTGCTGGGATTACAGGCATGAGCCACCGTGCCTGGCTGGCATTTTCCACACTCCCACATCACTGGCCCCCATATCCAGACAATCATCAGTTTCCTTCCATTCTACCTCCTAAACATGCCTCAAAAACAAGCACATCTAGGGCCATCATCCTAATCCAGCTTCCTCACCTGACCTACCCTAAAAGTCACCCAAGTGGCCCCCTCACTTGCACTTTTGCCCTCCAAGCCATCCTCCACGCCTATGCTACAGTGATATCTTAAAAATATAAACCCCAGCTTGGCACTCCAAAGCTTACCCTCTTTCTATAGCTTACTATTGCACTTAGCATAAAATCTAGAATCTAACCGGGCATGGTGGTGTGCCTGCAGTTCCAGTTACTTGAAAGGCTGAAGCAGAAGGATCGCCTGAGCCCAGCAGGTCGAAGCTGTGGGGGCTGTGATCATCCCACTGCACTCCAGCCTGAGTGAAAGTGAGACTCCTACTAAAAAAAAAAAAATCTAGAATCTTCTACATGGCCTTCAAGACCTCACATGATCTGACCTGGTGAGTGTAGAACCAAGCTGGAAAACTGCGACAAGGAGAAAGTGATTGACAGAGAAAGTTCAGAACAACAAAGGTGGAAATATGCCACAGAGTTTGATAATAAAGGTATACATTGGTGGGCTGTGTAGGGGAGCAGGAATGGAGGCCACTGAATAAGGAATTGCAGGAGTGATGGGAGGAGAAAACAGAGTGGCCAATGAAAGCATTTGTTTCAAAAATTCGGTAACAGTAGAAGTTCAGGGTATTTTTTGTCTTTTGAGTTGGGTCTCACTCTGTTGCCCAGGCTGGAGTATGGTGGCATGATCACAGTTCAACACAGCCTTAACCTCCTGGACTCAGGAGCTCCTCCAACTTCAGCCTCCCAAATAGCTAGGACTCCAAGCACATACCACCATGCCTGACTATTTTTTTTTTTTTAATTTCTGTGGAGACGAGGTCTCACTATGTTGCCCAGGCTGGTCTTGAACTCCTGGACTCAAGCAGTCCTCTCGCCTCAGCCTCCCGAAGAGCTGAGATTACAGGAGTGAGTCACGGCACCCAATCAGGATTTTTAACAGCTGAAATATATAAAATGGGAGAAAAGGAAGCAAGGCGGCTGACAGAAAACCCCCTGGAAAGGTGGGTAAGATGGGGTCAGAAGCAGATGTGAAATGGTCATTTTCTCAGGGACCTAAGCAGGTAGCCATGAACACAGACAGAGTCACATACCAGGGCGTCACACTCGGTGCAGTTCTGGAACTCTGATTTCATTCTTTTGGCTACGTCGGTTGCGGGAACACCTTCTGAAGGGAGATAGGCCCGGCAGTAGGGACAGGTCCACTTATTGTTCTTGAGACTGGTCGCAATACAGGAGCGGCAGAATCTACCCGAAACAAACCAAGGGTATGTCACTTTTCTTGGAAGGTATGAAGGAGCCACCACCGTGCGTTCATTTGTGTAAATTGCAGTGTATTAACACCTGGTACACAATGAGCCGTACCACTCAATCCTACACTTCCCAAGAATCGCTTCCCTTTCCAGCAAGACATGCACTTACACGCATTTAAACAAAAGTCAGACTACAAAGTGGGAAAAAAATAGCATTCCTATCAACCAAAATAAAACTACAATTCAAAGAATAGCTATTGTTCTTTCTTTTTCCTTAACCCTGAAATTCTACCTTAAATTTTCTTTTAGCAAAATAGTTTTTGCTTTGTGAGGTTTTGTGGGTTAGATAAGAAAATAGCAGGAA
Organism: Carlito syrichta; assembly: GCF_000164805.1. NCBI lineage: Eukaryota > Metazoa > Chordata > Mammalia > Primates > Tarsiidae > Carlito > Carlito syrichta. The sequence goes on from NW_007259927.1 coordinate 47,442, forward strand.
GTCGAGGAAGTAAAAATGCCTGACACATTATAAGTATTTGTACAGTAACTTTTTTCAACCAGGTGCAATGGCTCACGCCTGTAATCCCAGCACTTTAGCAGGCAGAGGCGAGAGGATTGCCTGAGTCCGGGGATTCGAGACTAGCCTGGGCAACTTGGTGAGACCTCGTCTCTACAATAAAAAATGAAAAAATTAGCCGGGCGTGGTAGCATGCGCCTGTAGCTCTGGTTACTTGGAAGGCTGAGGCGGAAGAATGGCCTGAGCCCAGTAGGTCGACGCGGGGTGGCTATGAGCATGCCACTGCACTCCAGCCTGAATGACAGAGTGAGACACTAACTCAAAAAATAAAAAAAGAAGAAAAAATTTAAAAAGTTAGCCGGGCATGGTGGCGTACGCTTGTGGTTTCAGTTGCTTGGAAGGCTGAGGCAGAAGGAACACCTGAGCCCAGCAGGTCGAGGCTGCTGTGGCCATGAGCATACCACTGCACTCCAGTCTGGGTGACTGAGTGAAACCCCTACTCAAAAAAACAGAACAAAACAAATAATAACTTTCTTCTTCCTCTCTCTCCTTTTGAGAGCCAGAATCTTGTTATGGTGCTCAGGCTGGACTTAAATTCCTGGGCTCAAGTGGACCCATCACCACAGCCTCAGGAGTAGGTAGAAGGACTACAGGAGTATGCGCAATGCACTGTATAAAATAATTTTAAAGTCATTCACAGATACAGAAAATGATCTAATCAAAGCTACAGCTATTAGGAATGTCCCCCAAGTCAAGAAATACATCCTCTGGTGTATTTAAAGATGATTGCAACAAAATCTTAATATCATAACAGCATTCACCAAAAATCTTGATCTAGGCTGGCTGTGATGGCTCATGCCTGTAATATCAGCACTTTGGGAAGCCAAGGCAAGAGGATTGCCTGAGCCCAGGGGTTCGAGACCAGCCTGGGCAACTTGGTGAGACCTCATCTCTATAATAAATCAAGAAAAATTAGCCAGGCGTGGTGGCGCACGACACCTGTAGTTCCAGCTACTTGGAAGGCTGAGGCAGAAGGATTGCCTGAGCCCGGCAGGTCGAGGCTGCAGTGGCCGTGAGCATGCCACTGGGCGACAGAGTGAGATTCCAACTCAAAAAAAAAAAAATCTTGATCTATTTCTAAGAGTTGTTCAAGAACAGCTAAGTGTACACACAAGTAAAAATGAATATTTAGACAAGTTGCACATATGAACATGACTTGTTACCTCTTAAACTACTCAGCATATATCTATTTGAGAGTGTTAGTACATGTCAAAAGTTAGGCTTTTAAAAATTTTTTTTGTAAGTTGGAGTCTCACTCTGTCACTTAGGCTAGAGTGCAGTGACATGATCACGGCTCACCATAGCCTCGACTTTCTGGGCTCAGGCAATCCTTCTGCCTCAGTCTCCCAAGTTACTGGGACTATAGGCACATGCCACTTCATCTGGCTAATTTTTTTATTTTTGTAGAGACAAGGTCTTTCTATGCTCCCTAAGCTGGTCTTGAATTCCTGAGCTCAAGTGATCTTCTCTTGCCTCAGTCTCCCAAAGTGCTGGGATTACAGGTGTGAGCCATCGTGCCCATCCAACAGTTAGGTTTTTTTAAAACTTAAGTATACATACATAATAAAAAGTTCATATAAGCATAGAGTTCAATGAAATTTCGCAGACTACACACACCCATATAATCAGTATCCATAACAAAAAACAGTATGATCAGTCTCCAGAATCTTCTCTCCTCTTTCTTTCCAGGTATATATAACCCCTCCAAGGTAATCACTGACTTCTTTTTTTTTCAATTTGATGTATTTCAGTATGTAAAATGTTATACTTACAAAATGTACCCATCTACAGACCACAGCTCTCTCATACCTGCTTATATCATTACTATTGGTGGCTATAACCACTGACCTTCTAACAGCAAAGAGTAGTTTTGTCTGTTTCTGTACTTTCTATAAATTGGTACAGATTCTTTGTGTTTGCCTTCTTTACCGCAATATTATGGTCAAGAGATTCATCAGTACTACTGTGTATAACTGAGATTGTCTATTCTAATTTTGTAAAGTCTGTTATATGAACACACCAAAATGTATTTACTATTCTATTGTTAACTGGCATTTGAGTAGTCTTTAAATGCTTTCTAATGATAAAACTTTAGTAATGGACAAGCACAGCTTTTTGAAACATATTATAGGAGTCACGACTGATTCTAACAGCATCCTCCTCTGTATCAATTACAGGCACACAGAGCATGCACATTTCTGTACAGCGCTTGAAGCATCTGCTTGAAGGCTATGCCCAGCCAGCAGTCCTTATTCCCTTTTCTTGTAATAGCATCCTATTCGCATTCTGCAGGGACTCCATCTCTTATGTCACATGCAATCCGTGGGACCACAGCCAAGGTGCCTACCATTCCTGCTGAAGGTTGGAGGATCACTTGAGCCCAGGTATTTGAGTCCAGTCTGGGCACCATAGCAAGATCCTAGCTCTCAAAAATCAAAAGAGAGAGAGAGCGAGAGAGAAGACAGAAAGAGCACCCAGTACAGGCCAAGCTAAATAGACCCTCTCTTTCAACGCTGAATATTGAACAGAGTGACATAATGACTGATTCAGCAGCAACTAGAAGGGACTGTCCTACTCTAGACTTAAAAGCCTAGATATGAGTCGGGCTCGGTGGCTCAGCCTGTAATCCCGTGCTTTGGGAGGCTGAGGTGAGTGGATTGCCTGAGCTCGCAGGTTCGAGACCCGCCTGG
>NW_007259927.1:50229-53384 GCF_000164805.1 Carlito syrichta
GCGTGCCTGTAATTCTGGCTACTCGGAAGACTGAGGTGGAAGGATTGCCAGAGCCCAGCAGGTCGAGGCTGCAGTGGCCAGGAGCGGTCACTGCACTCCAGTCTGGGAGACAGAGTGAGACTCTGACTCAAAAAAAAACACAAAAGCCTAGATATGGCTAGGCTCCTTCCCTTTTCCTTCTAGCTATTTTTATTATTGTTTGGTAGCATTTTATTTTCATATAGTTTCAAACTTAATACACAAATTCATTTTTTCAAAAGATTTCAAAAAAATTTTTTTTTGAGTTGGAGTTTCACTCTCTTGCCCAGGCTGGTATGCAGTGGCATGATCGCAACTACCGCAGCCTCAACCTCCGGGGCTCAGGCAATCCTTCCACCTCAGTCTCCCATGTAGCTGGGACTCCAGGCGAGCGCCACAAAGCCCAGCTAATTTTTTGATTTATTGTAGAGAAGAGGTCTCGCCATATTGCCCAGGCTGGTCTCGAACTCCTGGGCTCAGGCAATCCTTTCACCCCAGTCTCTCAAAGTGCTGGGACTACAGGCATGGGCCTCCATGCTTGGCCTTGGATTCTTTACAAAACATTTTTTAATAGCTCCACATACTTAATTCATTTAATCTTAACAAACCCCTAGAAAAAATAATTACTTCTATTTATACCTTAGGAAACGGAGGCACATAGCAGGTAAGTGACTTCTGCAAGGTCACATATATAGAAAGTGCTTGAACTTGACAGGTCTTATGCTGTGGTTTTCTGACCCAAAGTTGAGTAACCTTTCATTCTACCACCACAGCTAACCAGTTGAAAAGAGCAATACTTTAGGAACCAAGAAACATACTGCTATGTGCATTTTACTTCTCTCTCTCAGCTGATGCCAAATTCTAAGGTACAGTCTGCCCTTGCATGTATGACTTTCTAAGAACGGGTTCTCAAAGTGCACTCTTAAAGGGAATTCATTGCAAATTGATATTTTAATACAACTTTTTTTTTTTTTTTTGGAGTTGGAGTCTCACTCTGTCGCCCAGGCACTCTCCTGGCCACTGCAGCCTCGACCTGCTGGGCTCCAGCCATCCTTCCACCTCAGCCTTCTGAGTAGCCAGAATTACAGGCGTGCGCTACCATGCCTGGCTGATTTTTTGATTTATTGTAGAGATGAGGTCTCACCAAGTTGCCCAGGAGGTCTCGAACCCATGGGCTCAGGCGAGCCACTCACCTCAGCCTCCCAAAGGCGCGGGATTACAGGCTGAGCCACCGAGCCGGCTAATACATTTTTAGTTTGAGTTTTTTTGTTGTTTTGGGAGTTTTGTTGTTGTTTATTTGTCTTTTTAAGAGACAGAGTCTTGCTGTGTTGCCCAGGCTGGAATGCAGTGGCAAGATTATTGCTCACTGAAGCCTTGAATTCCTGGGCTCAAGCAATTCTCCCACCTCGGCTTCCCGAGGAGGTGGGACTACAGGTGTGTGCCACCATGCCTGGATAATTTTAAAATTTTTGTAGAGATAAGGTCTTGCTATGTTGCCCAGGCTAGTCTCAAATTCCTGGGCAAGTAATCTTCCTGCTTTAGTCTTAATTGCTGGGATTATACAGGTGTAAGCCACCATACCTGGAAACATGTATGGTTTGGGTTTCCTTTTCCTTTTTTTTTTGAGTTGGAATCTCACTCTGTTGCTCAGGCTGGAGTGGAGTGACATGCTCACAGTCACCGCAACCTCACCCCACTGGCCTCAGGTGATCCTTCCACCTCAGCCTTCCAAGTAGCTGGAACTACAGGCACACACCACCATGCCTGGCTAATTTTTTGATTTGTTGTGGAAATGAGGTCTCGTCAAGTTGCCCAGGCTGGTCTCGAAGCCCTGGGCTCAGGCAATCCTCTAACTTCCGCCTCCCAAAGTGCTGGAATTACAGGCGTAAGCCATTGCGCCCAGCAACATATATGGTTCTGATATGAATCATTTGTTTACATTATTTAGTAGCAACCAGATAACATTTTGTTTTTTCATCAATTAAAAGCTTTTCCGTTTTCCTCATAACTTATTTGAATTTTATCCCAATGCAAGCAGAAAACAAATATTGGTGCCAAGTCTTGTGGGGGGCATTTGTAGACCTAAGCCATGCAGCCCCTACAGAAATCATAAAATGTTGCTGTGCTTTCTCCTTTTATTGATGGCAAACTGAGGTTCAGAAACATGTAGCAACATGCCAAAGTCACATAGTCACAAACAGTAGTGCTTTGATCCTTTAACAGTTTTGTCAGGGCCTCAAAGTTTTTAGTCTTTTTCAAGACACCTCAATTCCTCCCAGTGACAAGCAAAAGCAGCAAAATATGACCATGAATGTGCCTGTATAAACCGGTGGGTCTTGGCCAGGCACAATGGCTCACACCTGTAATCCCAGCACTTTGGAAGGTAGAGGCAAGAGGACTACATGAGCCCAAGAGTTTGACACCAGCCTGGGCAATTTGGCAAGACCTCATCTCTACAATAAATCAAAAAATTGGTGAAACTTTGTCTCTACAATATATTAAAACATTATCCAGGCATGGTGGCAAGCGCCTGTGGTTCCAACTACTTGGGAGGCTGAGGCAGAAGGATCTCCTCAGCCCAGCAGGTCGAGGCTGCAGTGGCTGTAAGCATGCAGCCTGGGCAACAGAGTGAGACTCAACTCAAAAACAAAAACAGAAACAATAACAAAAAAAGGTAGGTCTTACATGGTGCTAGAACTTGAATGTGTCCCCCCAAAGTCCATATGTTGAAAACCTGATGGGCATTGTGGCAGTGTTCAGAAGTGGGGTTTTTGGGAGGCATTTATCCTCATGAATGAATTAATCCATTAGCACATGAATATGTTAATTATGGCAGGAGTGGCTTTGCTATGAAAGCAAGCTCTCTGAGGTGGGAGGATGCCTGAGTCCAAGGGTTCCAGACTAGCCCAGGCAACATGGTAAGACCTCAGCTCTACAATAAATCAAAAAAATTAGCTGTATGTGGTAGTGTAGGCCTATAGCTCCAGCTACTTGGAAGGTTGAGGAGGAAGGATGGCCTGAGCCCAGCAGGTTGAGGCTATGGTGGCCATGAGTATACCCCTACACTTCGGCCTGGGTGACAGAGTGAAATTCCGACTCAATAAATAAATAAATAAATAAATAGAACAATAAAAGCA
>NW_007259927.1:53694-75149 GCF_000164805.1 Carlito syrichta
TTTTTTGATTTATTGTAGAGATGAGGTCTCACCATGTTGCCCAGGCTGGTCTTGAACCCAGAAACTCTGGCAATCCTCTCGCCTCCTCCTCCCAATGTGTGCTGGAATTACAGGCGTGAGCCACCACCCCTGGCCAAATTATTTTCTTTATAAACTACCCAGTATGTGGTATTCTGTTACAGCAACAGAAAATAAACTAAGACTCAGGGAGCACATGTCTGCTGTCATTTTGTAAATGCTCTGCACTACGATTGATAACTACAACAATGGAAATGCCTTATAGTCATAAAAAGTAGCACACACGAGACTTTTTTTTCATTGAATGCCTTGTAAACCCCTCCTGCCTCTGTACAATGGGGCTATATGCAGCATGAAACTCTCAAATGAGCGCTATATTGATATTATCGACTTATGTAAGAATATTAGTTGCAGCCAAGCATGGTGGCTTAAGCCTGTAATCCCAGCACATTGGGAGGAGGAGGCGAGAGGATTGCCTGAGCAACTTGGGAAGACCTTGTCTGTACAATAAATGAAAAAATCAGCTGGGCGTGGTAGTGCGGTGGGCGTGGTTCCAGCTGGAAGGCTGAGGCGGAAGGATCACCTGAGCCCAGCAGGTTGAGGTTGCCGTGGCCATGAGCAGTATGCCACTGCATTCCAGCCTGGGTGACAGAGTGAGACTCCTACTCAAAAGAAAGAAAAGAATATTATTTGCAAATCTGGTGGACTAGTCAATTAGGTAGACTAAGCAATAATAAAGTTGATTATTAGACTGAGAAAACTCATCAAAATCAACATGTTTAGAAAGAGACATTCTTACTGATTATGAGTAATAAAAACCATGACTTTTAAAGTGTCACAAAAGAAAAGAATAGGATTCCATGGCAACTTAATACTCGCTTTGTGGGGTACAGAAACAAGATTGCAGCTGCTCAGTTCAATCCCCCAGCACTTTGGGAGGCCAAGGAGAGAGGATTGCCTAAACTCAGGGGTTCGAGGCTAGTCTGGGCAACTTGTTGAGACTTCATCTCTACAATAAGTCAAAAAATAAGCCAGGCATGGTAGTGCGCGCCTGTAGTTACAGCAACCTGGAAGACTGAGGCAGAAGGATCACCTGAGTCCAGCAGGTCGAGGCTGCAGTGGCCGTGAGCGTACCACTGCACTCCAGCCTGGGTGACAGAGTGAGACTCCAACTCAAAAAAAGGATCTGTTTGCATCCATTAATGTTCAGAGTAAACATTAAAATATAAATAAAACATCTGTCATTAAAATTCTTCCCTCGGAGCCAGGTGCAGTGACTCATTCCTGTAATCCCAGCACTATAAGAGGCAGAGGAGAGAGAATTGTCTAAGCCCATAGGTTCGAGACCAGCCTGGGCAACTTGGTGAGACCTCGTATCCACAGTAAAAATTTTTTTTAAATGTAGCTGGGCGTGGTGGTGCTCACCTATAGTTCCAGCTACTGGGAAGGCTGGAGTGAAAGAATTGCCTGAGTCCAGCAGGTCAAGGCTACAGTGGCCATGAGCATGTCACTGCACTCCAGGTTAGGTGACAGAATGAGACTCCGACTCAAAATAGAAATTTAAAAAATTCTTTTCTCGGTAGTATAGATATCAAAGTCAAGTCATAAGACCTGAAGAATTTAACATCCTCACCCTAATACATTAACTGAAAAAGTATACAGGAAATCAAGCATTTTACAAATTGTCTAGTGAGAATTTACACAGGGTAATTCAGGGTTAGAAAATAAATATATATAATTATATAACAAGGAACATAGAGAAGATAATGCAAAAATCTTTCTAGGAGGCAAAGTGTAGAGTTGAATATATAGTATAAACTACATGCGAGTGTATAGATGTGTAAAAGCATCTATGAGGATGAAGAATTGAAGACCATTTGCTATCTGTTGGAGAAATGGGAACTGGAGAGTAGGGGTATGTGGTTGGAGAAGGGTATGATGCCTAAATATAAGCTTTGATTAACACCACAAGTGAATTTTTAAAGGCAAAAAAAAAAAAGAGGGGGACAGGAAGTGGGCTGATACAAAGTTGTTTTTCAGAAATTCTCATTGGTTTACAGAAATAACATCAATTAGTGATTGGCTATACCATGGTTAAGTTCTAGGGTGTGGGTTATGGTGTCGGGTGCAGCATTATTAGGGTAATTTATAGCTACTTGTGGCAATAACAGGCAGTTTCAAGAGATGAACACTTAGCTCAAGGGAGAAGTAAGATGTGATTACTGTCATTTTAATGGCTCCCTTGGGGCCTGATCATTTAAAAGGACTCACAGTCCTCAGATAAATGTTCTTTTCTTTTCTTTTCTCAATATCAAATGACATAAAATATATGTCCCATTATGATACGTGAAAGATGTGAAACACAGAAGACTACTTCCTATTTGATTTCGAATCTTGATGACAGAAGTAGATAGAATTCCCTAGGACTGAAGGTTGGGGGAAGAAATTAACTGCAAAGGGTATGAGGGAACTTTTTTTAGGGTAATAAATAAACTGCTCTAGATCTTATTTGTATTGGTGGTTATAGAGTTGTACCTAATTGCCCAAATTGATCAAACTTTAGATAGTATACAAACTATACTATATCACCTCAATAAAACTGAAAAATACAAAAACGTCCCCACAAAGAATATAAATATAAAATTCAAAAACGCCCAGTAATGATATTGCATGAAGAAGATACAGCACAGAACCACTCAAAACCTTGAACTCTGCCTCCTTCCTACACAGCCCCAGTCACATAGTAACTACTCAGTAAATGGTCAGTGCATTAAAATAACAAAATCAGTTATGAGGACTTGCCCAAAGGAAAATTTTCTGGGCCTGGCCCAAAGTTCCTGTCAGTAAGTAGAGTGTGGTGTCTTTCTGACTCGAAGAACTTACGGATGCAAATGAACACAAAACCAAGGAGATAAGGGATCCTATTTCTTTCTTTTTTTTTTGAATTGGAGTCTCATTCTTTCACCCAGACTGGAGTGCAGTGGCATGCTCCTGGCCACTGCAGCCTCAACCTGCTGGGCTCTGGCGATCCTTCCACCTCAGCCTTCCGAGTAGCCGGAACTACAGACATGCGCTACCACACCCGGCTAATTTTTGATTTATTGTAGAGACAAGGTCTCTCCAAGTTGCCCAGATGGGTCTCGAACCTGCGGGCTCAGGCAATTCACTCGCCTGGGCCTCCCAAAGTGCTGGGATTACAGGCTGAGCCATGGAGCCCAGCCAGGATCCTATTTCTATTTGTCTGCTTGGTCCCACCCCCTCATCCCCATCCCTGGTGGTTGAGAATGACAAATCATAAATGGAGAGATAAGTATCAGGTGAATGGGGGGGGTAGGCCTAACATCAATAAGGGTACCTAATCACAAACCAGGCAAAGTGGGAACCAAAGGGAGGCCCAAACTTTATCTGTACAATGACCACTTGGATACCTAATCCTGAATTGTACTCTACATCTTTAAAATAATAATAATAAAAAAAGAATCAGGAGAATTTAGGCAAAAGATAGAAGCTGAGGGTAAAAGTCAATTGCATTTTTCTTTTACAGCTGATTCAATGTTTTCACAAATTTTGAATGAGTTGCCATTGCTTTAAATTCAGATTTCACACACAAATCTAATGTTCTGTCTTCTCCTGAAAAGCTAGTCTTGGCCGGGTGTGGTGGCTCATACCTGTAATCCCAGCACTTTGGGAGGCAGAGGCGAGAAGATTACCCGAATCCAGGGTTTGAGACCAGCCTGGGCAACTTGGCAAGACCTTGTCTCTACAATAAATTAAAAAACTAGCCGGGCGCATGGTGGCATGCACTTGTAGTTCTAACTATTTGGAAGGCCGAGGTGGAAGGACCGCTTGAGCCTAGCAGGCCAAAGTTGTGGTGGCTGTGAGCGTGCCACTGCACTCCACCCTGGGCAACAGAGTGAGAAAGAAAGAAAGAGAGAAAGAGAGAGAGAAGGAGGGAGGGAGGAAGCGAAGAGAGGAAGGAAGGAAGGAAGGAAGGAAGAAAGGAAGGAAGGAAGGAAAGCTAGACTCCCATAATACTGGAGTCCTGTCCCAAAATGGGGCAGCCACAAGGGTTGGAGCCCCTTCCTGTGGGGTACTCGCCCTTCCTTCACACTTATTTACATCACTGGCCTCACCCCTGTAGAGCTGGCACCACCTGAGGAAACCAATCAGGAAGCAGATAATGATTCAAAGAACTCTGAAGCCAGCTGGAAACTTAATTACCCATTCCCACTGGTTATGTTAGCAACTCCTTTCTGTTTCCCTACATTAAATGATTAGCGATAAAATCCTTACAGTAAAAACATCAGCAAAGTACTGGAGAGAAACAGAACAAAGATAGCTGAGGATATCGGGTAAAGTTATGTACCCAATCTTATAAGGTAAAACTGAATCCCGAGTAGATTTAAAAAGAAACAGGATGCACTGGGGGGCCAATAGAATCTAGGACGAGAAAGGCAAAATAAATATCCAGGGAGGGAGGTCCCCAAATGTGGTTCTGGAAGAAGCCACTGGTCACAGGCAGCAGGTCTAACCTTGTCCTTACGTTCTCAATACAAGGTTGCCTCCAGTGGGTAGGCCACGAGGACTGAACTTTGATCTTTTTCTTTACCTTGCTAATTCCTATAGGGCCTGGAGAAACAGTTTTTTAAATTAACTATATAGTGTGGTTTCCTGTCCAACTTGACTCTGGCCACAACATCACCTAACAGATGAAGAAGGACAATCAAAGAATTTGATTACCCTATAAAGCTGTCTTTTAGAGATCTTTTATGACACTTACCGGCCAGGCGTGGTGGCTCAAGCCTATAATCCCAGCACTTTGGGAGGCCGAGGCGAGAGGATTGCCTGAGTCCAGGGGTTCGAGACCAGCCTGGGCAACCTGGTGAGACCTTGTCTCTACAATAAATCAGAAAATTAGCCAGGCGTGGGGATGTTATAGTTCCGGCTACTTGGAAGGCTGAGGTGGAAGGAATGCCTTGAGCCCAGCAAGTCGAGGCTGGTGGCTGTAAACGTGCCACTGTACACCCACCCTGGGTGACAGAGTGAGATTCCAACTAAAAAAAAAAAAAAGACATTTTCTCTCTGAAGTCTGCCACCTATGAAGCTTTATCTAAGTATTAAGAAAATTCACTCTCTTATTATACCTCAAACTGCCCATTTCCTTTACTGCTTTCAAAATTCCTGAGGTAACTCTTGCTGACTAAACGCTGATCAAGAAATCTTGAATCCACTTATAGCCTAAAAGCTCCCGCTTGGAGACATTCCACCTCCCCAATCTGAACCAGTGTAACTCTCACATGTATTGATTTATGGTTTCTCGTAACTTCTGTTCTCTTAGACTGTATATAACCAAGCTACAGTTCTACCACGGTGGGTACACGCTCTCAGGACTTCCTGGGGATGGGAGTCACAAGTCTAAGGTCAAACACATTTGGCTCAGAGTAAATCATATTAAATATTTTAGAGTTTGGCATCTTTTGAAAACAGCCAATAGGAAGCTAAATTAAAATCTTGGGCTGGCTTAGAAATAGAGTAAGAGGAGTTATGATTCAGAGTGACAATTAAGAATCTCAGGCTAAAAGAGTCTACCGTAGGGCAATAAATACACTCACACATACACACATAAACAATGCACAAACACCCCACTCCCTGTTCTACAACAGCAGATCAAATAGGACAGACCCAGGTAGAGCTATTTGTAGACGACAGGCCCTGCCTCCATGAACTACCCCTCAGGATTTCCTTTGGTGGTGTTTATTCAATCAGGTTACACTCAAATCCAGTATGGGTGCCTTTCTGCCTCCAAAAATTGTCTCTTCATATCTGTGCACTTTACTATGTATGGATTTTATTTTATTTTTGAGTTGGAGTCTTACTCTGTTGCCCAGACTAGAGTGTAATGGCACACTCACAACCAGCACAGCCTCATCCTGCAGGGCTCAGGCCATTCTTCCGCCTCAGCCTTCCAAGTAGCTAGAGCTACAAGCACATGCCACCATGCCCAGCGAATTTTTTTGATTTATTGTAGAGACGAGGTCTCACCAAGTTGCCCAGGCTGGTCTTGAACTCCTGGACTCAGGCAATCCTCTTGCCTCTGCCTCTCAAAGTGCTGGGATTACAGGCATGAGCCACCACGCCCTGCTATATGTGGATTTTAAAGTTAATCCAAGGGAACTCTCATGTCCTTTAACCTAAAATCTTAGAGGGGTGCCTCCCTATAACCCTCAAATGCTGTCCTCAATTCACTGCATCTTACTGTAAATTAAATAGGATTATCTAAAACAGTGCTTCTCAGACTTTAAGTAAATACAAAAACCTGGGGCTTTTGTTCCAATGCAGATTCCTATACAGTAGATCTGACATGTGGCCTGACAATGCTGTGCGGCCAAGGGCCAGTGGCCAGGATCAGGGAGAATCTTGGCTAATAATCTGCCACATTACTGAGGTCATTTGTTAGAGAACACATAATTTAATAGATCACTAATATTTAATTTTCCCATGGAAATACTGATGTTGCTAAGTAAACACAGAGCAGTTAAACCACCAGAGGATGCAAATTTCGAGCCAGCTTAATTACATCTTTCTGAAATTCTCATCAATACAGGCACAGATGAGTGACTCTATAAAAGGAATGACTGATGGGGCTCAAAAACAGTCATGGGACTTCTATCTGTTACCCAAACTACAAGTAAAACACAACAACAAAACGTATAACAACATAGCATCAGGTGGCTGGCTCTATGAATGACTGTTCCCCCCTTGAGGAGTGTCACCAAATTATACAAACTGCATTTTGTTTTGGAGTCCTTCATTAATTCAACTAATACCTAACATGTGCTAACTGCCCGATCTTAAAGGAGTGGCAATATGAAAAGTAGCATTATTCTATTAGAACAAAGGCTTTCAAGAGTTTTTGGATCATTATGGTACAAAAGACCTCACTCATCACATTTTAAGTGACACCCAAGTGCATTCAAGGAGAGGGTGCTGTATATGCGTTTGTTTTAGCATCAGGAGCATGAATGGCTTATGTTTAAGCTGCAGAGTTTCATCTTAAAGTCAGTATCAGAAAATCATAAGTCAAATATTTTACGAATGTTGATTTGCAATCTGGTGAGAACTTCTGCAAACGCCCCACTACCTCGATTCAACTACCTGCATCTCGGCCAGGTTAACACTCTGCATCCTGTTTAACGGATGACCTGTCTGAGCTGTGGCCAAACCCTCCACTGGTCTACCAATGCCTAACACCTCTCCCCTACTCAAGGGCCACGCTCCTGCAAGTCTCTCTTCCCTCGTGTACATCCATTTTCCCCTCACTATTGGTTCATTTCCATCTGTCTACAACATATTCCATTCTTCTTCTCTCTCTCTCTCTTTTGTTTTTATCAGTCTCACTCTGTCGCCCAGGCTGAAGTGCAATGGCACGCTGATGGCCACCACATCGTCGACCTGCTGGGTTCAGAGGATCCTTCCATTCAGCCTTCCAAGTACCTGGAACTATAGGCACGTGCCACCATGCCCAGCTATTTCTATTTATTTAATTTTAATTTACTGTAGAGATGAGGCCTCGCCAAGTTGCCCAGGCTGGTCTTGAACCTGTAGGCTCAGGCAATCCTCTCACCTTAGCCTCCCAAAGTACTGGCATTACAGGCGTGAGCCACTGTGCCTGACTTCTTCTCTTAAAAGAAAATTCTTCCGACTCCATTCTTCCTTCCAATTACTGTCCAGTTGCTCTCCTCTTTACTGCCCAACTCCATGAAAAGGCTTTCTACATTCCCTGTCTCTAATTCTTTCCTCTGCAGACTCATGAAGCCATTGCAGTTAGGCTTTGGAGCCCACCACACCATTAAAATCGCTCTTCTCAAAATCACTGGTGGCCTCCATGTTGCTAATCCAATAATCAATTTTCAGTCTTCATCTACTTGACCTTTAAGTAGCACAGGGTGCAATGGATCCTCTTTCCTCCTTGAAGACTTCTTGCACGCAACTGTCTTCCAGGATACCACATTCATCTGGTTTCCTCCTACACCTTTGGCTGGTCCTTTTCTGTTTTTCATGTCCCAACCTTTAGATGTTGGTGTGCACTGTACTCAGTCCTTGAACCTTTATTCTTTTCTAACGACACCTGCTCCTTAATTAGCGCATCCAGTCTCATGAACTTATACCAAGAATGTGCTACGACTCCCAATTTTATTTATCTACAGTCCAGATCTTCTTCTAAACTTCAGATTCAAGCTGAGTGTGGTGGCTCATACCTGTAATCCCAACATTTTGGGAGGCGGAGGTGAGAGGATCGCTTGAGCCTATGGGTTGGAGACCAGTCTGGACAACACGGTGAGACCTCGTCTCTACAATAAATCAAAAAAATTAGCTAGGCCTGGTGGCGTACGCCTGTAGTTCCAGTTACTTGGAAGGCTGAAGTGAAAGTATCACTGAGTCCAGCAGGCCAAGGCTGTGGTTGTTGTGAGCGTGCCACTGCCCTCCAGCCTGGGCAACAGAGTGAGACACCAACTCAATAAATAAATAAATAAATAAATTTCAGATTCAGCGAGGCGTGGTGTCTCATGCCTGCAATCCCAGCACTTTGGAAGGACAAGGCTGGAGGGTTGCTTGAGTCCAGGAGTTGGAGACCAGACTAGGCAACATAACAAGACCTCATCTCTACAAAAAATTAAAAAATTAGCTGGGCTTGTGGCATGCACCTGTAATCCCAGCTTCTTGAGAGGTTGAGGTGGAAAGATTACCTGAGCCCAGGAGGTTGAGGCTGCACAGTGAGCTATAATCGTGCCACTGCACTCCAGCCTGAGCGACAGAGTAAGACCCAGACTCAAAACAAACAAATAAACAAAACGCTCCCAGATTAATATCTAATTGCATACTCAACATCTCCACTTGATTGTCTCAAACTTTGAGCTTATCCTTGATTCCTTGCTTTCTCTCACACACCACATTGAATCCATCTTGTCAGCTGCACCTTCGAATACATCTGCAATTGTACCTTTACCAGCATCTTCACTGTTTCCATTCTGGTCCTGGTGTCTCACACCTGGATTATCACAGTAACCTAGTCACTCCCTCTCCTGGTCCTGCCCTTCTATTCTATTCAGTCAGATCATGCCACAACTGTTCAAAATCCTCACTCAGAGAAAAAGCCAAAGTTCTTATAAATGCCCCCACTCCTCCACACACAACTGCCCCCTCACTCACTTTGCTCACAAACTAGGTTCCTTATCTGGACCAAAGCTGCACAAATGAGAACTCACTTAGTAATGGTTCATGTTTAACTAAGTATAGAAATGAAGAGAAGTTCTTAGGAACTTGTATACTAATCTGACAGAATCATTTTAAGCCTGTTGAATCTAATAATAATGTTTTTAAAGGAGGGCTTATATTTTATGTATATCTTTGGTTTCTAATATTTTATTTTTCCATAATACGTGTCTTATTTTAGAAAGTTATTGGTTTGTGATGAGCTGGGAATTAAAAAATAAACAACCCACTGGTCTTTACAACAGATCATTTGAGGAGCACAGCTCTAAATATCCTCAAATTGCAACTCTCTCACATACTTGCTATCCCATTTCTTTGCCTTATTTTTTTAACCCTTAACACCCATCGCTATAGAACAGGCTACAGACTTAAAACCCATATCTTGCTGACTATCCATTCTCCTCAAGCAAGTATGCATAGAGCAGGAAATGTCTGCTGGGTCAATCAATGAATGCATTCCCTGAAATAGCAGATCTCACCTAACAACCCGCAACAAACTGAAGTGACAATGATGAAGTTAAACAAACAATAATTTTTAACTTAGAGAAAATTGTATAGATTCCTACTAGCAGCATATAGGTGTGTGCATGGCTTCCTGAGAGCTAAACTTCGAAGTAGAATTCTGAAGGGTCCTCTAATAAAGCCTGACAATGTTCTAATTTTTCTGAATTTTCAGTAAAACTTGATCTAACCTTGATAATGTAAATCAATACCTTAAAGGCCCTCTTCTCCCCCCCACACACATACACTCCACTCCACGTCTTATTACCTGTTTCTACACACACACACACACACACACACACACACACGCACACACACACACACACACACGCATCTTATTGCCTGTTTCTCCAGAGAACTCTCACTAATAGATAAGTAGAGAATAAATATCAGCTAGGCATGGTGGCTTATACCTGTAATCCCAGCACTTTGGAAGGCTGAGGGGGAAGGATCACTTGAGGCCAGAGGTTTAAGACCATCCTGGGCAACATAGTGAGACCCCGTCTCTACAAAAAAATTATTTAAAAATTAACCTGTGCCTGTAGTCCCAGCTACTTGAGAGGCTGAGGTAGGGAGATCAACTGAGCCCAGAACCCAGGAGTTTGAAGCTAAAGTGAGCTATGATCATGCCACTGACTCCAGCTTTGGCAACTAAATCCCTGGTTCAAAAAAATAAAATAAAACCTGTTTATTGTCTTTGACATTTTTTTTTTCTTTGTAGCTACCATATTCAATCTGACAACAAATTTATTTGAGTATTTCTTTTAAATGGAAACCTGATTCCTTTAGTTCCATTCATACAACTTCAAGATGATGCCGGGTAGAATATAGTGCAAAACTCATTATGGGCTCTTTGACTTCACCCTGAAATGATTTTCAGAGCAGCCAGCAAAGTTTTAAAACAAAGTTTATTAGCAAGAAGAAGAGAGGGAAAGAGGAAGATTCATGCAGAAAGACCTGACACGAACAAGCCTCTCGAAAAATGAAAAGATGCACACTTTTGCTCTCAACTAAAAGCTAGATATAGCTACCTAGCTATTGATATGCTAATGACGGTGGAGCACAGGTTAGGGCTACCCTCTCCGTCTGATTATCTATTATCATTTCTATGATTTTGTCAGTTAAGGGATGGGCTTGAGCCCTTAACCTTCAATAGAGAACCTGAAGGATTTTTAGTGATTGTTATAAACTAAACCAAGAGTTGAGAGTTGAGCTGTGCTAGTCTCACATCTGATGGGATTTTTTGATTGGCTGAGAGGGTGGGTAGACTGGCAGTCCACATTCCAGCCTGGCCTGTAATAAAGATGTAGTAAGAAAAATGTCTGAACACTTCCTAAAACCTGTCCAAAGGAAATTTATCTACCTATGCCTAACCTGTACTAACTACCCTTCTTTAAAATTATGTACTCTCTCTCTCCCCAACTCATTGATAATAGAAGGCAGAGATGAGAAGCCTCTTCCTCCACGCTTATTTTTGCAACTGTTCCAGGAATATGAATAAAGTCCACTGAAAACTACAAAATAGGTCAGGTTCAGTGGCTCAGCCTGTAATCCCAGCACTTTGGGAGGCTGAGGCGAGTGGATTGCCTGAGCCTGCAGGTTCGAGACCAGCCTGGGCAACTTGGTGAGATCGCATCTCTACAATAAATTTAAAAATTAGCCAGACATGGTCGCATGTACCTGTGGTTCCAGTTACTTGGAAGGTTGAGGCAGAAGGATCACCTGAGCCCAGCTAGTCGAGGCTGCGGTGGCCGTGAACATGCCACTGAACTCCAACCTGGATGACAAAGTGAGACTCCAACTCAAAAAATAAAATTAAATAAAAAAATAATAAAAGTTATAAAACATTAAAGTGAAACTTCCGAAAGTCCACCAAAGAAATAACTGAGCTAAAAGTAAGGTTGTCTGGGACATCTTGGAAATGTCAAATATCAACCCTTTTGTGGCCCAGAAATAATATGTGTTCAGGAGGGTTCAGCTTGTGGAATGACTGAAGGAAATAGAAACCACGGTTTGAGCCTGTATTATGGACTACGTTTACATTTTAAATACTCAAAAATACCATTACTCACCTCATTTTACAAAGGAAGAAACTGAGATACAAAGAAATTATGAAATTAAGCAACTTAGTAGTAAAGGAAACTGAAAATATTTCACCCCAAAGCAAACTTTTTATGCATATTTTAAGATAGCTACTCAGAGGTCTGCAGACAAGAAAAGCTCTGAAAAACTGCCTGTTATGGAGGAGATTTGCATACATCAAGAAAGTCTACAATGGTGAAACAAACAGCCAGGCTGAGGGCCCCTGGCTCAATCTTGGAGAATTTTTTTTTTTAATTCAGGATCTCATTCTGTAAGATCTCACTCTAAGCTGGAGTGCAGTGGCACAGCCATGGTTTACACAACCTCCTAGTCACCAGCAGTCCTCCCCTCCTCAGCCTTCCAAGTAGCTGGGACTTACAGATGCGTACCACCATGCCTAGCTGATTTTTTATATTTTTTTGTAGAGACGAGATCTTGATGTTGTTTAGGCTGGTCTCAAACTCCTGACCTCAAGCAATCCTCCCATCTAGGCTTCACAAAGTGCTGAGATTACACATGTGAGCCACCACGCCTTGCCTGGCCAACCTAGACATTAACTGATACTCTGACATCTCTGAAGGTCTAACAGAGAAATTTACCACAAGCTGTCCCCTATTCTTTTAAATATAGCCAATTGAGAGCTGTTACCTGTGAAGTTTCATCTGCATAACAGGACAACCTTTGCCTCTCGCCTTTCTTTTTTTTTTTTTTTTTTTTGAGTTGGAGTCTCACTCTGTCGCCCAGGCTGGAGTGCAGTGGCCGCTCCCGGCCACCGCAGCCTCGACCCGCTGGGCTCCGGCGATCCTTCCGCCTCAGCCTTCCGAGTAGCCGGAATTACAGGCGCGCGCTACCACGCCCGGCTGATTTTTTGATTTATTGTAGAGATGAGGTCTCGCTGCCCAGGCGGGTCTCGAACCCGTGGGCTCAGGCAATCCCCTCACCTCAGCCTCCCAAAGGCGCGGGATTACAGGCTGAGCCAACAAGCCCGGCCGCCTCTTGCCTTTCTTTCTCTCTCCCTCCTGTAACCTGTCTAGCTATGCTCCAGGTTCCTATTTTTTCTGTAATCCCAAGATGATATAAAAGCATGAACTAGCTGGCCCTTTGGATGTTCGTATTTTGTATAACTGCGATGTCCATCTACGAGAGAGGACCCCCCAAAACCCTCAGAGCTATTTTTTGGAGGATGAGTCCCTTGTAGTACAGGCTTCCCCGCCTAGGTAAGTGTTCTAGGAACTCATCAGCATCAGTGTACCAGCTAGCATTGTTGTGAGAGGCTCCATTCAGTGAACTGTTTTTTTGGAGATTCTTTCAATGTGTTTGCCCATTTCATGATGGGTGATTTATGAGCACACCTATCCACAATATGCTGGGTATTCAGCAGTTTTTGACCAAAAACAGCATGACCCCCATGTCCCACCCTCCCTATTCACCACCCCAAGCAACTTTTTTTGGTTCTCCAGATGAAAAAAAGTCCTCAAAGAGAAATGTTTTGCAGATGTGGAAGAAGTGTAACACAAAATAGCAGAAGCACTAAAAGGCATCAAAATTGATGAGTTCAAAACTGTTTTGAGCAGTGGAAAAAGCATCTGGATAGGTATATTTCATCAAACGGAGAGTACTTTGAAGGTAATTGAAGTTTACACAGGTAGGAATAATCACAATTTTTTATAAGTCAATTCCTGGGGTGTTTTGGGTCCCTCCCCCATACATCTTAATAAATATGTATTATTTTTTTCTGTTAATCTGTTTTATCTATTAAACAGTTTATTAAAGACACAAATTATCATAACTTCAGGGAAAAAACTCAAACTTCTCTATAGTTTTAGTACTGTGATCAGGATCATTCTGTTTGTTCTGGAGCCCATAAATGGGATTTTTGTGACGACGGACAAAAAGCCAGCAAAGAAAGGTGAAAATCTTTTTACCAAGTCATTTCTCTCAGATCTCTGCCTATTGCACCCAGTCAAATAAGGTAGTAAGTGGCTCTCTTTGTTTTTTTCTTTTTCCAAATCTGGACTAACAGGGGAAAAAATAAATGTAGATTAGTTTTTGTATTGGCATGAATCGTTTTTGAAATAATCAACTGGCTATATTTTTTAAATTATTTATTTATTTTATTTTATTTACTTATAAATATAACTAGGTCTCACTATGTTGCCTAGGCTAGTAACGAACTGCTGGGCTCAAGCAATCCTACAACCACTCAAAGTGCTGGAATTACAGGTGTGAGCCATCACAGCCAGCCTAGAAGAAAATTTTTAGACAGCTCATGTCTTAAGATAGCTATCTTCTTGGTATCTAAGAAAAGATACAAAAGGAATAGAGCCTTAGAAACTCCCTTGGCAAGATTTTAAAAAGCAGGAATCAAATTTAAAATAAAGTTGAAATTATTTATATGTTTAAACTGTCTGTTTCACATTCCTTGTGAGATTTGAAAAACAAACAGACAAAAAAGATACACCACCCTATAGTCCAGTGGCTGGGATTCCATACTTTTACCATTAAGACCTGGGATCAATTCCCCATCAGGAAACAAGTCCCTGGAAGACATAAATCCTTTAACTCAGGAGGGAAAAATTTTAACAGTTGTTGGGCATGGCCTGGATTTTGAAAGGGTTGAAACTTTTGCTTCTTCTTAGGAAACCTTGGTTAAAGCCATAAAAGGACTTCTTGGTTTTAGGCTCATGTGTGCTTGTTTGTTTTGGATTTGAGTCATTTGTTTAGGTATACCTTTGGTTTACCTTTGACTTATATTTAGAGTGTGACAGCAACTTTCCCCCCTCATTTATCTGCTTTCTCTACTGGGCTAGAGAGACATCACTTCTACTGCAGCTGGGAGCCTAACAACTGAGCAGGATAGATGGACACGACCTCAGCTGAGCACAAGTGGGCTGGTAGAGTTTGTGGGGGAAGAGGCACTGCTGCCATAACCACTATTCTCTCTGCTCCTACAAAAGACCAGCTGGACAAAATGTTTGCTATATATATTTATAAATTTATATATATTTAAAAGAATTCTTTTTAATGAGCTGCATGGTCAAAAGTCAGCATAATTCAAAGCTGACAGTCTTCTCTGTTCTCTCTTCCTTTTTTTTTAACTCAGAGACGAGGTCCTACTATGTTGCCCAGGCTGGTCTTGAACTCCTGGCCTCAAGCAATTCTCCCACATTGGCCTCCCAAAGTGCTAGAATTATAGGCATGAGCCACTGCACTGGGCCTCTTTTCTTTTTTTTAATTCTATTTCTCCCATGGGAATTCCTTAGTAAACTAGACCTTTTTTTTCCTCTCAGACCCTTACTAACTAAAACGTAATAGGTTTTTTGAAAAGCTTAAGATCTTCCCTAATTGATTTGTGCTTCCACTTGTGCTCCTCCTCCTTTTTGCCACATTAAGGGAGCTAGAAGTGACTTCTATTGACCCCAAGATTCCTTGAGGAACATACACACACACAAAAGGTGCCACTGGTCCCTCTTTTGGAGTCTCCGGACTTCCTCATTGAGCCTCAAGAGTCACAGGGTAGGTTCCTCTCATGTCTAAAGGTTTGCTCTCTTGCATTAAGCGTTCTAATTTCTTTGGTTTTTGGATACTGTCACATGTGTGTTTTATATGTTGTGTCTACATGTATGTATAGGTCTATACATGTGTTCATATATTTTCTACACTGTACCAAGGTGGCTTACAAGTAAATGAGTACTCATAAATTAAATAACTATTTCAAATACTCTTCAAAGTCTACATGACTTTAGTAACCTTTGGTAAATAAAGCTAGTATTAAAATTGTTGTTAAAGTAAAATAAAAAATGTCCTCAAGCCGGGTGCAATGGCTCATGCCTGTAATCCCAGCATTTGGGGAGGCGAAGGCAAAAGGGTTGCCTGAGCCCAAGGGTTCAAGATCAGCCTGGGCAACTTGGCGAGACCTCGTCTCCATAATAAATCAAAAAAGTTAGCTGGGTGTGGTGGTATGTGCCTGTAGGTCCAGCTACTTGGAAGGCTTAGGTGGAAGTATCACCAGAACCCATCAGGTCAAGGCTGTGGTGGCCATGAGCTCACCAGTGCACTTCAGCCTGGGTGATAGAGTAAGACTCCAACTCAAAAAAAAAGTCTTCAAATTTTAATTTAGACATCTTTGCCCGGGTCTGTTAGTCACATGGGTTTATGTTATGACTGCACAGATGTTTTAGGGTCATAAAACTATTGCTTCTGTAATAATTTTGATAGTTGCTTGATTTATCTGTTAGCTAAGCAATGAAAGCTTACTGCTGGGTTCTCTGAAGCTTTGCATACGTCCTACTGTGTGCTCATGTCTTTAATTTTGAGCCTTTGGATTCTGGGGTCCAAGCAAGTGGTCATGGTAAGGCCTGGGGATATGTGTATTCACAGCACCTGGGCTGTCAGCTGCAGGGCAGAGCCAAGCCCAATATAGCCTCATCTTCCCTGGTGCAGCCCATGTCTGGAGGGGTCAGATCCTACAGGCATTATCTTCATAGCTCTGACTTCTAGGCTGGGCTCTATGTCACGTGTATAAATCCAGGACCCAGATGGACCCTGCCCTTCATAGCTGCCAGGGTACTTGGGTACTTAGGACCCAGGATGACAGGAGGAAACTTTGGGTAGAGGACTTGTGTCCAATTCGCAAAGGTCTTGGTGAAGACAAGCCTGGATAATGTGAGATTAGCCTGGCTTTGTTTTTTCAAAACAAACAAAAAAACTTAAATGGCTAGCTTTGTTTTCCATGAGTAGTTCAAATACCAGTGTTAAAAATGAAAACATAGGTAAATAAAAATGAAATAAAAGTTTATAAATGAACTTTTTTTAACTCAGGATCTCTCTCTGTCATTCAGACTGGAGTGCAGTGGCACAATTACAGCTCACCACAGCCTAAAACAATTTTTGATGAAGTATTTTAAACCTTTGGCATATTTAACAGGCTTCTTAAAATCAAATTTTAAATTCTAAATTAAGTCTTTTTCACGTCAAGCCAACTCTTGGTCATTCTAGAAGGACACCTGGAAGTCCAAGAGAGACACATTAGGATTGTTTGGTAAGTAAAAATTATATGGGAAGCAATGTCAGATAAATGATATTTTTCCCCAAATACATGCTTCAGTCTCAAGAAATGATGTTTAATCTTTTTTGAGTTATATTTGTACAAATGTGTTATTAACATGTGTTCCAACATTGTATGAGATTTCTAAAACTTTTTTATGTCAAATTGTTGTAGGTCACCAAAAAAAATCAAATTTATTTGTCAATTGCATCTTCAACCATGCCCATTTTAAGCCTTGTTGTCTAAAACTGCTTTATTCTGATGCTTTTTTCTAACATATATATATTTCTAATATATATATACATATATATGTGTGTGTGTGTGTGTGTATATATATATATAAACATATATATATATTTAGTAGAGGTAGGATGTCACTGTGTTGCCCAGGCTGGTCTTGAACTCCTAACCTCAAGTGGTCTTCCTACCTCAGTCTTCTCAGTAGCTGGGACTACAGGCACACCACACCTGGCTCATTTTTAAATTTTTTGTAAAGACAGGGTCTCACTGTGTTTCCCAGGCTGGTCTTGAACTCCTGGCCTCAAATGATCCTCCTGCCTTGGTCTCCCAAAGTCTTGGGATTACAGGCATGAGCCACAGTGCCCAGCCTCTTACCATTCTTTTTCTAAAAGCTGTTGGCAAGTCCTAAAGTATGTGTCTTCAAGAAAATTCAATGAAAGACTATAACACGGGTTTCTAACAATTTTGAAATCATACAATTGGGCTGGGTAAGAATTTCAAAAACTCCAATGGAAAGACTGGATTCATAAAGTTGCTAACTCAACAGCAAGCAGAGCAAGATTTAATTACATGGCACTGAACTGATAAAGGACTAAAATGATATTTTTTATGACTTCTTTGAAACATTGCTGACTATTTTTATGTTTTGTTTTCAAGAGTAAAGAAAATTCTTTTTCGTCTTTTAAGCTATTTGTATTTTACAGCAATTGGGTAAAATATACTTTTTGTGAATAAAACTGAAACATTTACCTTTCTACCTGATCCCTCCAGAATTCAGAAATTATTAATGAGTATTATTATTTCATGGCAATATAGTTATTTTCATATGTACAATAATAGTCTGCTTTCTTCTATAATAACATTAGGGGCAAAATGTCGTATATTTTCATATATGGTCAATCTCAAGGAATTGAGATTGACTTTATAAAATTGATTTGGAAAAAGGCTAACCTGGTACCCTGTCTACATGTTTCCCTTACAAGGTTCCTGGCTTTGTAGTAAGCAAATAATGTCACTTCTGGCAGGCCCATACACTTCAAGATATTTTGGGGACCCTGGGAAGAGGAATTCACTGAATTCTTATAGTTATTAGCGACATAGTCTTTGGGTTGGCTTCTAAGCCTTGCGAACCTTTTAGAAAATCTTATCCGAAACTCCTGTGAATAGTTCCAACAAAGCCACCTTAAAAAGAGCCAAGATGATAAATCACTGTTATTGCTACACTTAGGTAAATAATTAGGCCAAAGCTTAAATTATTTTGCAAATAAACTGGCCTCACTATCATTTATCAAATAGGGAAATGAATGGTTGGGCGCAGTGGCTCAAGTCTGTAATCCTAGCACTTTGGGAGGCCGAGGTGAGAGGATTACCTGAGCCCATGGGATCGAGAACAACCTGGGCAACTTGGCGAGACCTTATCAGATTCTAGCCCCAACCATTTTTTTTTTTTTTTTTTTTAGTTTTTTAGTATCTGGACTAAATCCTGAATTTTTAGTTCCTTCCAATATCTGGCTATGACTCTCTGAACTAGCATTTCCCATTTTTCTCCCACTTTTCTGACTTAAAATCACTAGAAATTAAAACTGTGGTTTTCTAAAAGCCCTGCAAACCGAAGGTAGACAACTTGATATATACTATGAAAGAAATCACTACAGCAACTTACATATAAACAGGCTTCATGCGTATTGACGTATGGACTACTCAGAAAGTTCACAGACACCTGACTGAAACTGCAATCCAGGTCAGGCATGATGTCTTATGCCTGTCATTCGGCATTTTGGGAGGCCGAGTAAAGAAAATTGCTTGAGCCCAAGAGTTCAAGACCAGCCTGGGCAACGTACAAGATTCCATCTCTACAAAAATAAACAAACAAAAAACCACAAAAGAAAAACTGGAATCCAAGAAAATCTGTCAGATGGACACTGCCTGCCCAGTCTAACTGAAGATGGCTCAGAAACTCTAAAAAACTGTCTGATAAAGTACTTCAGGCATTAATGTTTTCCCTTCAATTTCCAAAGAAATGCCTCTAACTAACGATCTGTTTGCCAGCATTATATATGAAGGCCTAGCTTTGAGACCCCATACATACTACAGTGCCATCTCCTAGAATGGAACACAACTGTTTAACTGAACTGACCTATTCTCAGGATCTAAGAGACTGATTCACGAAAATATGAAACAGTGCACTCACATTTTTTTTTTCTTTCTGCCTGTTCCAATCTGTTTTCTCCCTTTTTGCCTAACTCTTTTTTTTGGAGACAATATCTCACTATATTGCCCAGGCTGGTATTGAACTCTGGGTTCAAGCAATCCTCCCACCTCAGCATCCCAAAGTGTGGGATTACAGGCATAAACCACCCCTGCTTTTCGTTCACTGGCCACGCCTAACTCTTATCTTGAAACTTCTAACCCAAATCTCTCCATCACTACCAATCCTATTTTAATATGTAAAACTTTCTAATAATAAAGTTTCAAATGAGAGACTAAAAATATACTTCAACATATTCCTGTAGACAGGAATAACCCTGAAAAGCTACCTTTTGTGGAAATTTGCATCTAACTTGAGGAAACTCACAGTGGTGAAATCAAGAGCCTGGCTTTCTATGAGACCCCCTTGTCTGGATCTAGGAAAGATTCACTGAAAGTCTGATGCTTCTGAAGGTCTGAGAGAGAAACTTAGCACAGGTCACTATCTATTCTGAGAGCCTGACCAGTGAAGTTTCATCTGCATAACAAGACCACCTTTGCCCCTAGCTTTTCTTTCTCCTTCCCTCCTATAAGCTGTCTTTCCTGCTCCAAGTCTATTCTTTCTGTAACCTCAAGTTGGTATAAAAGTATCAACCATCTGGCCCTTTAAGTTTTCATATTTTTCATGACTGCCATGCCCACACCTATGTTAATATATCTATATGTTTTCTCCCCCATTAGTCTTTTTTTTTTTTTAATCAGGTTCTCACTTTGTCCCCAGGCTACAGTGCATTGGCACGATCACTGCTCACCAAAGTCTTGACCTCCTGGGTTCAGAACATCCTTCTACTTCAGCCTCCCAACTAGCTGAGACTACAGGCACATGCCACCACACCTGACTAATTTTTATTTATTTATTTATTTATTTTTTATTTTTGCAGAGACGAGGTCTCACTATGTTGCCTAGGCTGGTCTTCAACTCCTGGGCTCTAGTAATTCTCCTGCCTCAGCCTCCCAAAGTGCTGGGATTACAGGCTTGAGGCACAGTGCCAGTCCTCTGTTAATCTATTTTTAATTTGTTTTCGAGACTCACATTATTGAGCCTTCAGAAGAAAAATTCAAATTTGTCTACAGTGGTGACTCAGCTGGCTAAATGCAGACCTGAATTTTAAATTCAGATCTTTATAAGGCCCACAGTTCTTACTGCATCACGATACAACTTTAACGTGCTATATACATACACATCCATTACGAGTATTGTTGTCATTATTAAACTTGCGACCTTGAAATAGGTTTACAAACAGAAATCAACATAAACAACCTAGTTGTGGAAATCTAACTTCAATGTGGGATAATAAAATAGAGAAGTTTCATTTGCATTTTTGCATTTTCCAACTTAATTTCAACAGAAGAACAATTTACATAGAATGTACAAATGGTGTTAACAATGCTTACAATCTCCAGCTCAGAAGGGACACTGGTTAACATTTATAAAGTGGAAGGGGCCCAAGTAAGTCTGCCAAAAAGAGGAATATGGAAATTCTGCCCACAGTCAGAACAATGAGCATAGATTCGTCCAAACAAAGAGCAGTGAAATGAGGGAAGGCCATTTGTCCAACCCTCATTATGCCATTTTATGACTGTTTTTCCAGTTGCTGATTTCCTGTTCACTTTCACAAAGAAAAAGATGAAACACAAAAATGTAACATTTTGCAAAGGTATATTATCCTTCAGCAGAAGCAAAACATTATAAACAGTAGGTTATAGTGTTCAAAATCCAAACCAGGAAAGCAATCGTCAGTCAAATAATTGAATAGCAAAGTTGTCTATTCTAATATTACAAAAGGAATCTTCAGGCTGTCCACTGTTATCTTTGGCACAACTTTAAAGTTTTAATCTTAAGAAGGATTACATTTTAATGTAGTTATTCTTAGATTATTAGTGCCCTAAACTAATCAATATATTTTATGACATTACACAAGGGCATCTTAGCTTCCGGACTGGCCTTTAGATATTATGTCAATGCTACATCTGAACAGTAGCAAAGCAACATCAGTCAT
This sequence comes from Carlito syrichta, assembly GCF_000164805.1. NCBI lineage: Eukaryota > Metazoa > Chordata > Mammalia > Primates > Tarsiidae > Carlito > Carlito syrichta. Next base: position 75,103 of record NW_007259927.1, read on the forward strand.
AAGAAAGGAGGGGAAGCCGGGCTCGGTGGCTCAGCCTGTAATCCTGC
>NW_007259927.1:75210-76304 GCF_000164805.1 Carlito syrichta
GCGGCCACTGCACTCCAGTCTGGGCGACAGAGTGAGACTCCAACTAAAAAAAAAAAAAAAAAAGAAAAATAGAAAAAAAGAAAGGAGGGGAGAATTTAAGCCTCAAGTTTGAAAAGCTGAAAAAACATACCCCGAACGTCCGGCCACAAAATAATGCCCCAAGCACTTTATGTAAGGCTCTTGTGGGCTGCACATTCTTCTCCCTAGCTCGCAGGTGGGCAGTGGTGAAAACTGCTTTTCAGATACGAGGCTATCTGAGGTGTGAAGGACCGTCTAAGTCCTTTTACAATCGTTTTGCGCGCTTGCATTTACAGTACGGAATTTCGGGTACACGCCGTTGCAACGGTATGACCCTGGTGCTACATGCTGTAAGTCTGCCATCCAGAGAAGACGTTAAGTGGGCTTCCGCTACTGATTTATGCGCGCACGCACACACACACACACACACACACACACACACACACACACGGTCACACGCTTCCACCCATGTATCCACACACCCACACCCAAAAAAGGCAAGAACACGAATTCACGATCCAACCCCTGCTACCCGTCACTCAAGCACACACTAAAGACGTGCCAATCTGACGCGGGGGTTTCGTTTGCAAACCCTTCGACACGTCTACGCCTGGGCGCTGACTGCGAGTGTCAGTTAAACCGTACGTGATGTTCAGAGACGTTCTCGTGACCCACGCTTTGTGCCGGTGTGAGGAGGCGGTGCTGAAAGCGGGTCGTCCGCAACCTTCTGCCACTTTGTGGCTAACGTCCAGACCCCGAGCCCCCCCCACCCTGACGGGTCGTGAAACTCGAGCCACCGCGCAAGCCACTCGGAAGCTGCCGTCGGACTTGACGATCTTTGAGGGGTCCGGGTGTCCGTGTCCGGGAAGAGCGGCCGGGCCCGGGGTGGACAGCCTGCACAGACCTTTCGTGGGCGCCGGGGACGAGCCTCTGGGGGCGTTCTGGAGCACGTGCACAGCTCCAGCACAACAAACCCGACCCGGGTGTCCGGGGCAGAGGGTAGCTCAGCCCGTCCAGCCGAGTTCCGCGGGACCCCCGGGCTCGGCGGGGGCCCACTGCCTGGCAGCTGGGCGCTC
>NW_007259927.1:76324-76633 GCF_000164805.1 Carlito syrichta
GGGCGCTCGTCCCCTGGGGGGTCTTCTCCAGCCCAGAACGCCCTCCGCAGCGGGCGGCCCGGGCTCTGGGCGGGTCCCCAGCCTGGATCCGCATCCCCGGAGCTACGCCCCTGGGCTTCGGGAGGAGGCGACACCCGGGGCTGCGCCGCCCGCGGCTTTCTGATCGAGCCCCCCGAAATCCAGCGTCACCCTCCAGCCGGCATCTCCCCGTAGCCCGCACCCCTGTGGGCCCATGGCGTTTCCCCCTGCAGCAGTCCCCTCAGGCTCTGGCTTCTGTCTCCCCCTCGACCCCGACCCCAACCCCCTCCC
>NW_007259927.1:77038-79254 GCF_000164805.1 Carlito syrichta
CCGGGCTGGCCGCAACGTCTCCGGCCCTGGGAGGACGGAAACCGGACTCCTCAGCCGCAGAGAAGGGCGCCCGGGGCGGCGGGGACGCTTCCGATCGGTCACACACCCACAGCCTCCTTCCCCACCGTCGTCGGATTTAAGCAAAGCGCGGGCCTGGTCCTGCTTAATGGGAGCCTGGGAACACCCCCTGGGGAGGGGACGGTCCTATCTGTTCTCTTCTGTTGTCGTCGTAATTAACTACAAGCCGGGCGCCGTGGCTCACGCCTGTAGTCTCAGGATTCTGGGAGGCGGAGGCGAGAGGACTGCCTGAGCCCACGGGTTCGAGCCCAGCCTGGGCAACTTGGCCAGACCTCGTCTCTACATTAAATTAAAAAAAAATTGAGCCAGGCGTGGTGGCGCACGCCTGTAGTTCCGGCTACTTGGAAGGCTTAGATGGAAGGATCATCTGAAAACAGCAAGTCAAGGCTGCGGTGGCTGTGAGTGTGCCACTGCACTCTAGGCTGGGTGACAGAGTGAGACTCCAGCTCAAAAAAAAAAAAAAAAAAAAAAGAGAGAGACTCTGACTCAATAAAGGAAAGAAGGAAGGAAAGAAAATAAACTACAAAGATGATCTGAGACTGGGTGGGCGTCTCCTAAGACAGTGCCCATCACTACTTAGCTCATGGAATCAATATTCCATTATTGAGAGATAGCATGGGGTGGCATTCCAGAGATGTGGCTTCAAATTTTATCTCTAGGACGGAGATTCTATGTGAAATCCTACTATCTCAGAGTTCCCTCAAAAGCTCAAGGTTTCCTCTATTGTTTATACCTTCCCTATCGTGCCCTTTAGATATGATCAAGTGCATAATACATTAATTCACCCATTGAATGAAGACTTATTTAGTGCCCACTGCATACCAGACTCTGTTCTCATCAAGCAAACAAAATCCCAGTTCTCACAGAACTTACTTTTTTAAAAAAGCCACCATACTATTTTTAGATAATTATAGATTCACATGCAGTTGTAAGAAGTAATACATAAGGCTAGGTGTGGTGGCTCACACCTGTAATCCTAGCACTTTGGGAGGCCACAGCAAGAGGTTCACTTGAACCCAGGAGTTCGAGAACAGTCTGGACAACATAAAGAGACCTCGTCTCTACAAAAAAAAATCAAAAAATTAGCCAGGCATGGTGGCGTGTGCTTGTAGTCCCTTGTAATCCCTACTCAGGAGGCTGAGGTGAAAGAATTGCCTGAGCCCAAGAGGTAGAGGCTTCAGTGAGCTGTGATTTGTGCCACTGCACGCTAGCCTGGGTGACAAAGTGAGACCCCAAATGAAAAAAAAAAAAAAAAAGAAAGAATACATACAATATATACATATGAATGATAGTATATAGTACAATAATACATACAATGCATAGGATATTATAATACATTTAATAAACATAGGTACTTCTCATAAATTTCTCCCAGGCTTTACTTTTAATTAGAAGGTATAAGTAATCAACACATAAATAAATAAAGACGATCCTTTCAGATGATAAGAGCCACGAAGGAGAAAAACAATGAGTAAGGATGGAAGAAAAATAAGAAGATCAGAGAAGACCTTTTGGATGAAGTGACACGTGAGCAGAGCCATTAATAATGAAAGGATGTAAGCCACTCAAAGATTTAGGAAAACACGTGGTAAGCACTGGGAATAGTGAGTGAGTGAGACAAGCCCAAAGACCAAAAAGAAGACCTCTGGAGTTGTAGCATAGGGAGGTGGCAGGAGATGAAAGGTGAAAAGATGATCATTCATATCTTTAAAAGAAAAACAAAGACCGGTGATGGCTCACACCTGAAATCCTAGAACTTTGAAAGGCTGAGGTGGGAGGATTGCCTGAGCCCAGACGTTCAAGACCAGGCTAGGCAACATAGCAAGACCTAGTCTCTATTAAAAATAAAAAAATAAAATTAGCTGGGCATGGTGGCACATGCCTATAGTTCCAGTTACTCTGTAGGCTGAGGCAGAAGAATCATCTGAGCCCAGAAGGTAGAGGCTACAGTGAGCCATGATCGTGCCTCTACCCTCTAGCCTGGGTGACAGACTGAGATACTGATTAAAAAAATAATAATAACAAAAAGAAAAAAAAATCATCCTTCAATTCCTGCCCTATATCCTCTTCGAGGGCAAAATCTTGATCTGATTCTATACCTGTTATCTCCATTTCTTTTTTTTTTTTTTTTTTTTTTT
>NW_007259927.1:79569-83471 GCF_000164805.1 Carlito syrichta
GTTCTGGCGGTTGTTTCTCAGTGTCCTTTGCTGGCACCTCCCTCTTTGCTGACTATGAACTGAAGACCCTAGGATTCTGTCTTAGGGCCTTTTCCCTTCTCATCCCCTTCTAACTCTCTAAGAATCTCAAAAATCATATAGATTCTGTCACTGTCTAGGTTCCAAAGTCTTTCACATCTTTACCTCCCCTCCAGGCCATTAAACACCCAACTGCTTGCTTGACATGACCACTTGACATAGATACCCTCAGCCCAATGTGTCCGATAATGAACTCCTTCTAGTAACCACCCACCTGTCCTCCACTGGCTAATCCCTCTGTTAGCAATGGCACTACAACCCACTTTGTAGCTCAGTCTAGACACCTGCAAGTCATCCTTGATTTCTTCCTCTTTCACATTCGCATTGAGTCCATCACAGTCACAATTCTGCCTCCAATATACAGTAAGTCCCCTACATACAAACAAGTTCTGTTTCAAGAGTGTGTTCATAAGCCCAATTTATTCATAAGTTCAACAAAGTTAGACTAGGTACCCAACTAATGCAATCGGCTATATAGCACTGTAATAGGTTTATAATACTTAAAACACAAAATTTTTTTTAAAAGTTTAATCTTACAGTATAGCATGTGACAATCTATGGCAGACACATGAACTAACTTACATATTTGAACATGTGAATGCATGCATATTCACATCTTTGAAAGTTTGCAACTTGAAAGTTCATATGTAGAGGACATATTATATCTCTCAGTAGCTCTTGAAATGGCTCATCCCCCCCCCCATTTTCATGACCACTACTTACTTGTAAATTATTGCATTCTCTTGTGTGACCTATTGCAATCATTCCTAATTGCACTACCTGTATCCACTAAGGCTACTCTCCAATCTATTGTCTACATTGTAACTAAAGTGATCTTTTTTTTTTTTTTTTTTTGCATCAGAGTCTCACTCTGTCGCCCAGGTTGGAGTGCAGTGGCACACTTACGGACACCGCAGCCTCGACCTGCTGGGCTCAGGTGATCCTTCCATCTCAACCTTCCAAGTAGCTGGAACTACAGCATGTGCCACCATGCCTGGATAATTTTTTTGATTTATTGTAGAGATGAAGTCTTGCCAAGTTGTCCGGGCTGGTCTCGAACCTGTGATCTCAGGTAATCCTCTCACCTTGGCCTCTCAAAGCGCTGGGATTATAGGCATGAGTCACCGTGCCCAGACTTAAAGTGCTCTTTTGAAAAGCAAACATCTCGTGTCACCCCATGTACAACATCATTTAATGGCTCCCATAATCCCTAGGATAAATTCCAAATCCTTAGCATTATCTACAAAGTCCTGCATGATCTTGCTCTTCTAATAACTATGATTAGCTAAGACATTTGTGGCAGCAGTGATTAGAAATTCAATGAAAAGTGCCTCAGTCAATAAGGTTATTCATGCCGGGCTCGGTGGCTCAGCCTGTAATCCCGCGCCTTGGGAGGCTGAGGTGAGTGAATTGCCTGAGCCCCAGGGTTCAGACCCACCTGGGCAATTTGGTGAAATCTCGTCTCTACAATAAATCAAAAAAATTAGCCGGGCATGGTAGCACGCGCCTGTAGTTCCAGCTACTTGGAAGGCTGAGGCGGAAGGATCACCGGAGCCCAGCAGGTCGAGGCTGCAGTGGCCAGGAGCGGCCACTGCCCTCCAGTCTGGGCGACTGAGTGAGACCCCAACTCAAAAAAAAAAAAAAAAGGATATTCATTGAAAGGCTGAGGTGAAAGGATTGCCTGAACCCAGGAAATAAAGGTCGCTGTGGCCATGATTGTGCCACTGCACTCCAGCTGGGCAATAGAGTGAAACTCTGACCCAAAAAAAAGATATTTATTTAAGACAGGGTCTCACTCTGTTACCCAGGTTGGAGTACAGTGGCATGATCACGGCTCACTGACGCCTCAACTTCCTGGGCTCAGAAGATTCTTCTGCTTTAGTCTCTCAAGTAGCTGGTACTACCTACAGGCACACACCACCATGCCCAACTAATTTTTAAAAACTTATGGAGATGAGATCTCACTATGTTGCTCAGGTTGGTCTTGAACTCCTAGGTTCAAGTGATTCTCCCACCTTGGCCTCCCAAAGTGCTGGGATTATGGGGGTGAGCCACTGTGCCCAGCCAATAAGGATATTTAATATCTAATATGGTAAATTAGTCCCGAGGTAAAGAGTTCCAGAATTACCTCAGCAGCTTGATGATATCCTCAATGCCTTGGCCTCTTGCCATCGCCTGCATCACTAGTGTCTCCATCATGACTGAAAGATGGCAGCCACAGCTCCAACAATGACATCTTTACACAACAGTCTCCAAAAGGAAAAGGGTAGGGTTTCCTCCCTGTAGCTCTCTTCTTTCATATGAGAGGAAAATGTTTCCTGGAGACCTTCGTCTGCAGACTTCCCCTCATATTTCACTGATTGAAATTGGGCTGCATGGCCTCCCTAAATCAGTCACTAGCAAAAGAGAATAGGAAGATTCTGATTGGCTTAAACTCACAATTTATTCCATTGGGCTTGGCACCTCAGCTATCTGCAACAACACAAATACGATCCTTTTATCATGAAAGAAGGGGACAAGGCAGTTGAAAAGACCAACAGTAGGGTCTTCTGAAATAACTATCTGGGGCCTAGTCTGCTATCAGTCTTCTTAATTTTCATGCACCTAAGTTTCTCTAATTCTTTCGATTCCTTGAGTGTGCTAAGTTCTCTCTAACCTCAAAGCTTTTATCCATGCTTTTTTCCTCTTGGTTTTGCCCAACATTTTACCATTCCTAACTCAACTTTCTCTCACTCAAATTTCAGGTCATAGCTTGGAAACTTTTCTATACCACATCTCATAGTATTTTCTCTCTGTGTGTCTCTTTCTCTCTTTAACTTCTTCTGCTTTTAGTTTTGTTTTGAGTTAAGGGTCTTACTCTGTCACCCCGGCTGGAGTGCAGTGGCACGATCTCAGCTTGCCACAGCCTTGACCTCCTGGCTCAAACGATCCTTCCTCCTCAGCCTCTTAAGTAGCTGGGACTACAGGTGTGCACCTCCCCCAAATAATTTTTTGAATTTTTGTAGAGATGATGTCTCACTGTGTCGCCCAGGCTGGCCTCGAACTTCTGGGTTCAAGTGATTCTCCCACCTTGTCCTCCCAAAGTGTTGGGATTACAGGCATGAGCCACCACTCCCAGCCTATATTCTCGTTTCTTTCATAACCAGCTGTATTTGTCTCCCTATTTATCTTGCTTATGGCTACTCCAGTAATTAAAGGTAATGGATATGAAGACTTGGCATATAGTAGGTTATAAGGACATTTATACTTCTATATGGATTTCAATAATAATCTCATAAGGTGAAGATCATCATTCCCCTCTTATAAGGTCAGATTATTACATTTAGCAAAAATCACATAGTAAATAAGTGGCAGACCCAGGTTTTAAATTCTAGATTTTCCTTTACTTGAAATTGATGTATTTTTCACTAGGGCACTAGTGTAGAGATGAGAAGCACAGAGAATCTTAGAAAAGAATAAAACAAAATTAAAATAAGGCAGGAAAATGGAACCTGGGAGGATAGAGGCACCTGATATTAGACTCTTAATAAGTTTATAATCTGATAGACAACAAAGGCGATGATGGCAGTGATGATGGTGATGGTGTCAAACTGGGAATAAATTCACAACTCAGATTTCAGTCCCTGAAGAATGTCAAAAGGGTAGATTAGTATAAGAAAAATCTGGAAGTCCTGAAATCAACAACCCTGTCACCAAAAAGACAAATGTATCTCTCAACCAACCAAAAGAAAAACTCATCTACAGTTTTTTTCTTTTTGAGTTGGAGTCTCACTCTGTCGCCCAGACTGGAGTGCAGTGGCCGCTCCCGGCCACCGCAGCCTCGA
>NW_007259927.1:83493-108545 GCF_000164805.1 Carlito syrichta
GATCCTTCCGCCTCAGCCTTCCAAGTAGCCAGAATTACAGGCATGTGCTACCACGCCCGACTGACTTTTTTTTTTTTTTTTTTATTGTAGAGATGAGGCCTCATCGCCCAGGTGGGCCTCGAACCTGCGGGCTCAGGCAATCCACTCACCTCAGCCTCGCAAAGGTGTGGCATTACAGGCTGAGTCACCGAGCCCGGCTCAGTTTTTTAAGCATCTAGGAAAAACACATACATATTTATTTTCTTCTGGAGAAAGGTGAAATTAGTTCATAATTTCAAGTAGTGTTGAAGGAATGAGAAAGATATTCCCATAGTCTTTGAAGTTTTTTTTTTTTTTAAATTAGCAAAATCTTAGAGGAAACCTGAATGTTTATCACTGGGAAATGTCTATGTTAAGTATGGTGCATTTAATTAACAAATAGATAAAGCAATGCACAGGATGATTGATTCACAATTTTTAGGTCCATTAGGCAGTATTTTATAAAATAAAGAAATAAACATAGGCAAAAGAATATATGGATACTTACTGCAACATTATTTGTAATAAGAAATATTAGAAACATTTTAAATGTTCACCAATAAGTAACTGGTTAAATAAATTACGGCATCTCCATACAATGGAATTATGCAGCCATTAAAAAGCAAGGCAGCTCCATAACTGCTTTCAGAGAAAGTTCTCTGAGATATATTAAATGAAAAAAGCAAGGTACACAATTGTATGTACTGTATACTTTCAATAAACTCTTTTTTTTTGAGTCAGTCTCACTCTCTTGCCCAGGCTGGAATGCAGTGGCACGCTCACGGCCACCACAGCCTTCACCGGCTGGACTCAGGCAATCCTTGCACCTCAGCTTTCCAAGTAGCTTAAGCACAGATGCACACTACGACATCCAGCTAATTTTTTGATTTATTGTAGAGATGGGGGGGTCTCGCCAAGTTGCCCAGGCTGGTCTTGAATCCCTGGACTCAGTCCTCCCAAAGTGCTGGAATTACAGGCATGAACCACCGTACCCAGCTCAAAGACTTTTTAAAAACATACATGTGGCTTTTCTTGGTGGCTCAGCCTGCAATTCCAGCACTTTGGGAGGCTGAGATGAGTGGATTGCCTGAGCCCACGGGTTCGAGACCAGCCCGGGCAACTTGTCGAGACCTCGTCTCTACAATAAATCAAAAATTAGCCGGGCTTGGTAGCACGCGCCTGTAGTTCTGACTACTTGGAAGGCTGAGGCAGAAGGATCGGCGGAGCCCAGCAGGTCGAGGCTACAGTAGCCGGGAGCATGCCACTGCACTCTAGCCTAGGTGACAGAGAGAGACTCCAACTCAAAAAAAAAAAAACCAAAAACATACATGTACACACATATGTATGAATATATGTAAAATATGAGAGGGGCCCCCAAAAACTAGAATTTGTTTATGAAAACATTGTGTATTTATTCTTTTAAAAAAAAAATTTATTGTAAAGACGTGGGGTAGAATTCAGGGCTAGGTATACAAACATTGATCACGCAGGTACCCCTGTGTATGAGTTATGCCCCTCCCTTCCCTAGCAGTTTCCCTCAACTGCCAATCCCACCCTGTGTATTTATTCTTACATGCTTAAACTTCAGTCACCTTCAAAGTACTCTCCATTTGATGCAATGCATCCATCAAGACCCTTTTTACATTGCTCAAAACAGTTTTTGAACTCATCAACTTGGATGCCTTTTAGTGCTTCCGCCGTTTTTTATTTCACCTCTTCTACGTGGTCAAAACGTTTCCCTTTGAGGACTTTTTTCATCCAGGGAAACAAAAAAAGTGAATAGGGAGGGTGGGGCATGGGGGTCATGTTGTTTTTGGTCAAAAATTCTGCACACCCAGCCCAGTGTGGGCTGGTATGCTCGTATTACCCATCATGAGATGAGCAAAGGCATTAAAAGAATCTCCAAAAAAAATAATTCACTGAAGCTGAACATAGCCTCTCACAACAATGCTAGCTGGTACACTGATGCCAGTGGGTTCTCAGAACACTCAGCAGTGGAGGCCTGTACTATAAGTGGCCTGCCCTCCAAAAGACAATTCCAGGTTCTTTGGGGTTCCCTCATATATACATATGTGCACATATGCATATATGCATATTTACATCTTGGAAAAAATACAGAAAAAATGAGTAAATGTAGTTGTCTCTAGGGAAGAGAACTTGTTCCTGGGGAACAAGAATGAAAATAAACGACTTTTATTGGAGGATCTTTTGTACCTTTTGAAATCTGTATTGTGTGCACTGCCAACTCAAATATCAATAGATGAAAATTAACAATTTTAGCCAGGCACAATGGCACTCAACTGTAATTCCAGCTATTCAGGAGGTGGGAGTGTTACCGAAACAGGCCCGTTATGTCCACTGGACAGTATGCTGGTCATTGAGATGATAAGTGTTGCAGCAGAGAGAGGGGTTATTCATGTGACAGCTGAGAGAGGAGATGAGAGAACAGGTCTCAGATTTACCTCCCAAATTTACCTCCTTTATCTCACAAATTAAGGAATATTTGTGAGATAAAGGAACAACATGGTCTGAGGTGTGGGGAAAAATGACTGGAGGTAAGGAAAAGCTAAGTCATCTGTGTTTTCTGCAAGTGTAATCAAGCTTTATGGCTCTTCATAGGACCCGTGTTTGAAAAAGGCAGTGTTAGCACAATCTGAGGGTGGAGCTCTCAGCCCTCTGATATCCAAAGGTCACCTATTGGACATCCACACAGGCCTAGTTGAAGGATTGGTGGTCTCACCCATTTTGCACCTGACCAGAGTTGACTTTAAAGTTCCTGAAAAATTCTGGGCACTATAGTTCATACCTATAACCCCTGCACTTTGGGAGGCTGAGGTAAGAGGGTTGCCTAAGTTCAGGAGTTCAAGATCAGCCTACGCAACGTAGAGAGACCTTGCCTCTACACACAAAAAAATTAGCCAGGTGTGGTGGTGCATTAGCCAGGTGTGGTAGTCCCAGCTACTTGGGAAGCGGAACCGGGAGGATCACCTGAGCTTAGGAGGTCAAGGCTGTGGTGAGCCATGATCATGCCACTGTACTCCAGCCTGGGTGACAGTGAGATGCTGACTCAAAAAAAAAAAAAGTTCCTGAAAAACAACTTAGGCAACTGCTATCATTGTGACTCATACATCAGAGATATTATCCTTGGCAAGGCTGAAAGGGGTCTTTTTTCAAGGAACAGCTAAAAGCATTGAAAGCAGATTAAAGTTTGACAGACCTGGTCAGGTTTGCCCTTGTCGTCAAGAGAATCACTTGAGCCCAGGAGTTCAAGACCAGCCTCAGCAAAATAGCAAGAATTCACCTAAAAAAATTAATAATTTTAACATGCATATATATCTTTTAACTCAACAATGCTATTCTTTAAATCAATGTATGGACAAGCATGTGTATAGGGAGGTATAAATGGGAATGTTCTTTGAAGCATTGTTTGTGATACCAAAAATCTGCAAACCACAAAAATTCTATTCATAGAGTGATAATTAAATATATTACATGACAGTGTCTACATACTATGGAGAGCAATGCAGTAGTTAAAAAGAACCAGAACAATCATGATAGTACTAAACTATGTATCAGGTGTTATTCTAAGTGCGTTATATGTGTGAATTCATTTAATCCTTATGATAACCTCATGAAATTGTTAACTTCCTACTTTTTTCAGAGAAACAGAGGTAGAATCAGGTTAAAAACTTGCCTTGGATCATATTTATGGTAAAAAAGTAGAGCTGGGAGTTGAACCCAGGAAACCTGGCTGTTCATGTCAATGATCTTAATCACTGCATGAGGTTGGCCTTCCTCTATTTGGGCTAGCATGGAGATATTTCCAAGACACTGTTAACTAAAAAGAGATGTTACTAAGGAATACAAAAATTGGTGACTCAAGCCTATAATCCCAGCACTTTGGGAGGCCGAAGTGAGAGAAATACCTGAGCTCACAGGTTCTAGACCAGCCCAGGCAACTTGGTGAGACCTCATCTCTACAATAAATCAAAAAATTAGCCAGGCGTAGTGACGCATGCCTGTAGTTCCAGCTAGTTGGAAGGCTGAGACGGAAGGATCATCTGAACCCAGTAGGCTGAGGCTGCAGTGGCCACGAGTGTGCCACTGCACTCCAGCCTGGGCAACAGAGTGAGACCCCAACTCAAAAAAAAAAAAAGAATACAAAGATCAACATAAGATACGCTTTTTATGGAGCATTATATATTTCTCAGTGGGGGAATGCCTTCACATTCAAGATCAAGACTCTCTTGCTAGCTGAGTCACCTTGGCAAGTTTCCTCTTTGGTCTTAGTTTCCTCGTGTAAAGAAACACAGTGTTGTTTACCTGTAGAACTGTTAGGAGAGGTTAAATCAATAGCAACAGAATTCTTGCCTCACTGCCAGGCAAGTAATGTTAAATAAGTGCTAGTTCTCTCGCGGACTTCATTTGTTCTGCAAATGTTCAATAATAGCCTACTTTTTTTTTTTTTTTTGAGTTGGAGATCTCTCTCTGTCACCCAGAGAGTGCACCCAGAGAAGTGCAGTGGCACAATCACAGTTCATTGCAGCCTCAACTTCCTGGGCTCAGGCAGTCCTTCCACCTCAGCCTCTCGAGTAGCTGAGACTACAGGGGTGCACCACCATGCCTGGCTAATTTTTGGGGTTTTTTGTAGTGACAAGGTCTCATTATGTTGCCCAGGCTGGTCTCGAACTCCTGAACTAAAGCGATCCTCCTGCCTCAGCCTCCCAAAGTACTGGTATTGCAGGTATGAGCCACCACAACCGGCCAATAAGAGCCTACTTTGTGTTAAGCACCCCAATAGATATTGGGAACACAATCCAGAGCAAGGCCCAATGGAGTGGATAGCTGTGATTTTCGGCTGACAAGCACCTCTTCACCTCCTTTCGTAACACACCACCCACCCTTCCTTTGGAGGAATTATCCTTTCATCATCCCAGTATTTAACAGGCATGCAGACAGCAGACATCCTGACTGCTGTCCTGCCCATTGTACTCTTCACAAAGTATTTTCCCTTTAATAAATCTACCTTTCTTAATTTAGAAAAAAAAAGACAGTATTTTTTTTTTTTTTGAGTCAGAGTCTCACTCTGTCACTCAGGCTAGAGGGCAGTGGCATGCTCACAGCCACCACAGCCTTGACCTTCCCAAAGTGCTGGGATTATAGGCATGATCCACTGTGCCCGGCCAAAAGACACTATTTTGATCAATTGCTATGGACCATGCACAACGTTAAGTGCACTGAGTGTACATGTATGCGTGTGTATGTTTCAGTGTAATAGCAATGATTTTGGTGAGGCTGACACTGATAGTCTCCACTTTTTAGCCTTCATGTCTTCCCCTGGCATGGGTAGGAGTTCCCGTTGCTATGATATGCAGCTTCCCTGGGACAGCTTCCCTGGGACAGCTTCCCTTCCTAAGCATAGCTGCTAGGGCTCAGGTGATCCTAGCGCCTCAACCTCCCAAGTAACTCCTTTTTTTCTCTCCTTTTTTTTTGAATCACCCAGGCTGGAGTGCAGTAGTACAATCACGGTTCCATACACTTTCTTTGTATCTCTTAGCTATGCAGCATCTTCTTTCTTTTTTAATTAATTTACTTAGAGTTGAGTTCTGTTGTCTACGTCTGAACTGTCGCATTTATCCTGTCCTCGAGAATTTCATGGCCTAGTAGGTAAGATGGACAGAAAAACAGCCCTTACATTTATTATATATATATATTTTTTTTAGTTGAAGTCTCACTGTGTTGCCCAGGCTGGAGTGCGATGGCACGCTCATGGCCACCACAACCTTACCCTGCTAGGCTCAGACTATCCTTCCACCTCAGCCTCACAAGTAGCTGGGACTCCAGGTGTGTGCCACCACACCTGGCTAATTTTTAAAATTTATTGTAGAAACGAGGTCTCGCCAAGTTGCCCAGGCTGATCTCGAGTCCCTGGGCTCAGGCAATCCTCTCGCCTCTGCCTCCCAAAGTGCCGGAATGACAGGCATGAGCCACCACGTCTGGTTTACATTATAACTTAACATGATAAAACCAGTGATGGAGATTTACACAGAGAAAGAATGGTGGTGTTAACTTAGTGCAAGAGATGTAATGGAAGAGAAGGAGAAAGAAAGACCCTGCCAGATAGAAGGATCTGGAACGAGCATAAGAAAGGCAGAACATTTCAGATGGGTGGGGCCTGGTGAGCACAGACTAGGAGACAAGAAGCCACAAGCTCTGTTCAGAGAGACGATGAACAGTTTAGTGTTGCTGGAGTGTTAAACTCGTGGAGACCCAGTCAGAGATGAGACCATGAATACTGTATTTGACAGGTTAGATATTTTAGACTCGCTTCTGCAGCTTTGTGGAGCCAATTAGGAGTTTTAGGAAGATGAGTGATAGAGCCCTACCTGCAATTCTGACAGGTCACTCTGTTTATGTCAAGGGTTCTCAAATTTTATCTTGAGTCAGAATCACCTGAGGAACTTGTTAAGATGGTCCCATTCTAAGATATTTCAGTTCAGTGGGCTGCATTTTTAACAGTCCTCTAGCTGACTCTGATGCAGGGGTCAATAGACCATTCTTTGAGAAATACGGTTCTACATGATGGGCTGCAACAGACTCTTAAGGCTACGTGGATGACAGCCGAGATGTAAGGCTCCAGGAGAGTAACCCACGTTCATTCTAATGTATGCTGTGCACGACGGTGCCTCCTCACCACCGGATGACATTATACTGGTTAGATACCCTGGCACTGAAACGTAGACATTTTTTAATTTACAAAGATAATTCTTAAAATTCTGATCTATAACCCCATAAGGGTAATAAAAAGTCATAGTATTCTACAGAAATACAAACAACTGAGATGTGATTTTGAATAATGTTTACCACATCTCCATAATCTGATACTTTTTTTTTTTTTTTTTTGAGTTGGGGATCTTACTCTGTTGCCCAGGCTGGAGTGCAGTGGCATGCTCCTGGCCACCCCAACGTTGACCTGCTGGGTTCAGGTGATCCTTCTGCTTGGCCTTCCAAGTAGCCTTCCAAGTAGGAACTACAGATGCACGCCACCACACCTGGCTAATTTTTGATTTACTGTAGAGATGAGGTCTCGCCAAGTTGCCCGGGCTGGTCTTGAACTCACGGGCTCAGGCACTTGCCTTGGCTTCCCAAAGCGCTGGGATTACAGGCTGAGCCACTGACCCCGGCCTCGTATTTATTTTTTGAGTTGGAGATCTCACTCTGTTGCCCAGGCTGGAGTGCAGTAGCATGATTACAGCTCATTGCATCCTCAACCTCCTGGGCTCAAGAGATCCTTCTGCTTCAGCCTCCCAAATAGCTGAGACAATAAGTACATGCCACCACGTCTGGTCTATGTTTCGATTTTTTGTAAAGTTGAGATCTTGCTATATTGCCCAGTCTGGTCTTGAACTCCTGGACTCAAGCAGTCTTTTGCTTTGGGCTCCCAAAGTGCTGAGATTACAGGTGATGCACCAATTCTCTTCTTAAAGAGAGAAGGACGTCATCACACAAGAAGATGTACTGAATGAAGGATTTATGAGTTCACCCAGATAAGCCAGCCAAAGACCTGGATCTTCCACCTTGCTTTCTGCATAACTGTTTTTCCAAACTTGAATATTGACCTCAGTTTTTCTGCCAGTTAACCCCATTGCTGTGTGCTGCTCAGTTTCCCAGATACTCTGTTGGGAAGAGCTGTCCCTGTGACATGCTGATCATTATAGCTGACTTCAACTGTGAGCAGACATAGGACTGTGTATTTTCAAAGCATGCTGTCTTACTCCAAGAATAACTCAGTGAATATTTCATTGGCTGTCAGTCAGCAACAAAACTGGGTAATGTTTGAATCAACTCCACATTTGGGGTGTTCCTGTTCAATAAGCATGAAATCGTGGCATGTTTAGAATGGAAAAGGGCAAAAAGAACACCCGACCCAATTCTTTCATTTTGCAGATAAGTAAACTGATTCCCAATCAGGTGAAAGCATTTACATTGCAGCCTTCAACATTTTGAATCAACACATAGGACATAAAAATTAACTCATTGAGTGCAGTACTTGGAAAGCACTGGCCTACTGACAAGAGATATAATCTATTTAGGTAGATGTAGTGGCTCAGGTTTATAATCCCAGCACTTTGGGAGGCCAAAGTGAGAGGATTGCTTGAGCCTAAGAGCTCTAGACCAGTCTAGGCAACGTATTGAGACCTCATCTCTACAAAAAAGTTTAAAACATTAGCCCAATGTGATGGTGTGCTCCTGCAGTCCCAGTTACTTGGGAGGCTGAGGCGGGAGGATCGCCTGAGCCTAAGAGCTCTAGACCAGTCTAGGCAACATATTGAGACCTCGTCTCTACAAAAAAGTTTAAAAATTAACCCAATGTGATGGTGTGCTCCTGTAGTCCCAGCTACTTGGGAGGCTGAGGTGGGTGGATCGCCTGAGCCCAGGAGGTCGGAGCTGCAGTGAACCATGATCATGCTACTGTACTCCAGCCAGTGACAAAATGAGACCCTAACTAAAATATATATATATATCTTTGGGGAAGCAAGATCACAAGTGGTGAAAAATATGAATAAAAATACATTAGTTAAATAGTAGTTTAAAGCAAAATTAGAAGCAATATAACAAAGTAGTTCACAATTGCTTGCATACAATTATAAGATCTTTCTTTTGAGTTTTTCCTGCACAACACCAACAACCATATATACTTTTTTCCATTGGACATTCTTCTATTACCCTACATAACTAACCATCTTTCTTTTTTTAATCCAATTTTTAAAATTTTTATTTTAAATATGTAGGGTACAATTCAGGGTTGGGTATACAAATGTTCATTATGTAGGTACCCTTGTTGATGAAGTGTGCCCCCTCCCCTTCCCTGGCAGTTTCCCACTACTGCCAATCCTTTTCTTATAGTATTAAGAAATTATTAACTAACCATATTTTACCACAGAAGAATGTCCATGCTTCAGGCTTTGTTTTTTGTTTTTTTTTTTTTAGAGGGGGGGGTCGGGTCTCACTCTGTCACCCAGGCTGGAGTGCAGTGGTTCACTGCAGCCTCCTACTCCTGAGCTCAGACGGTCTTCCCCAGCTGCTTTAGACTTTAATTTCAAAAATTGTGATTGCCTTCAGTGCTGGCATTATAAGTAAATAATATAGATGAATTATACCTTTTACCTAGGGTAAGAGAGAATAAATTTTATTGGTACATAAGTGTCAATAAATATGCTCTAATTATGGAAGGCTCTTTGTTATCTGTTAGCAGATAATAAAAATAAAAATAGATATTATTCCAGTTGATTACTATGGACCATGCACAAAGTTAAATATAATATATATATATGTGTATGTATGTGTGTGTATGTGTCAGTGTTATAACAATTAAACCCTTCTGGGTGTGGTGGTTTACATCTACAATCCCAGCACTTTGGGAGGCCAAGGTAGGAGGATTGCTTCAGCCTAGGAGTTCAAGACAAGTCTGGGCAACATAGTGAAACCTCATCCCTACCAAAAACTCAAAAAAATTAGTTGGGCTTGGTGGCATACACCTGTAGTCCCAACTACTAGGGAGGCTGAGGCAGGAGGATTGCTTGAGCCCAAGAGTTTGAGGCTGCAGTGAGCTGTAATTGTGCCACTGTATTCCAGCCTGGGCTACAGAGTGAGACCCTGTCTCAAAAACAAAAAACAAACAAACACAAAATCAAACAATTAAACTACACACATACATACATGCAGGGTTCTTGTCTCTGCCAGGGCTGGGGTTTTTTGAAGGAGAGACAAATAGGCGAAAGATGAAAATAATATACTCGGACACCTGCTTGTTGAACAGATGACAATTTATGTTAGTTAACACAGAGTTTTTATATCATTTGTAAAGGGGCAAGACAAAGAAAATTTTTTTAAGTATATATTTTTTAAAAGTTATTACCATTTAGCGGTCTAGAAGTTATAAATAAGCCAAGAATAATGTCTTGTTTTAGTCAATGAGTCTTTTTATAAAGCCAAAAATGATAGTTTAAGTCTAAAGTTTTGAATTATAGTCTTTGAAATGTCTCAAGAAAGTTTTTAAGTGTACGTTTTTCCATATAGTATGAGGGTTTTTTTTTTTTGAGGCTTTTATGACCTTTAAAGCTTTGTAATTCGTCTTTTTTGTCCAGGTGTCTTTGTTACTTTTTTTTTTTTTTTTATCTTGTAGTGTTTATTTTTAAAGAAAACTCAAAAGAAGTTTTTAGTAATGTTTTTCAGGTCTCCAATGTTGTTTTTTGTATTTAATTAATTTATTATAAAAGTACCTAATTAGTATATTATGAATTTAGTGAGAACCTATTCTATAAACGTTAACTTAGAATTTTAATTATTGAATTAAGTAAAAATCTTAATGAATAATCTTTATCTTAAGTCTGTGAAAACAGTGTTATAAATCACCTACATAACTCCTAGATAAGTGTTAGAACTTATAATGAATTTATAATGAATTTATAATGAATTTATTATAAACTTGTGTTTTGTTTTTTCAGTTTTTTTTTTTGAGTTGGAGTCTCATTCTGTCACCCAGACTGGAGTGCAGTGGCCGCTTCCGGCCACCACAGCCTCGACCCTCTGGGCTCCGGTGATCCTTCCACCTCAGCCTTCCAAGTAGCCAGAATTACAGGCATGCACTACCACACCCGGCTGATTTTTTTTTTTGATTTATTGTAGAGATCAGGTCTCGCTGCCCAGGTGGGTCTCGAACCCGCGGGCTCAGGCAATCCACTCACCTCAGCCTCCCAAAGGCGCGGGATTACAGGCTGAGCCACCGAGCCCGGCAAACTTGTGTTTTTTAAAAACCTTATATCTAAACACTAAACTATATCATTTTAAATCAAATAAGGAGTGAATATATTTATATCATTTTTTATTTAAGTAATATCTTGTAACTTATAACCAAGTGGAAGAAAGCATCCTTGATGTGCTTTAGAGTTTAATCATTGTATATGTTAGAAAAGGCCAAACGGCATAGTGGGAAATGGAAAAATGAACCATGACATTTCCAGGTTAGCTGTGAGTACTTTACATAAACATGCCATTTTTTTCTTCCACAACTGCACAGAATTTTTCGGCCTTACCAAACAGCAAAGGTGGAAGACAGTAGGGCCTCAGCTTCCTGGGCTCGCCCTGCCGCCCGGGGTCTTCAGCCCACCAGAACCCTGTCAATCAGGTGGGCCCCCAAGGCTGGCTCCCAACACATACATGCACATTTATATACATAAGTGTTTAATTTAATGTTTACAACAACCTTTATTTCTTTCTTACTCCTTTTTCAAGATCTAGGCTCAGAAAACTCAAGTAACTTACCTAAAGCCAAACAATCTCTATTTAGTAGAGCAGAGATTCACACTACATGTTTCAGGCTTCTAAATCTTTGCTTCTGACCAAAACGCAAGCATACAGGCTCACAGTACCATTTAAAAAAAAATTATACCATCATATATGTAGGTGGGACTAAGTACGTTCATTTCTGTTTGTTTGTTTGTTTGTTTGTTTATTATTTTTGAGTTGGAGTCTCACAGTGTTACCCAGGCTGGAGTGCAGTGGCATGTTCATGGTGCCTCGACCTGCTGGGCTCAGGCAATCATTCCATCTCAGCCTCCCAAGTAACTGGAACCACAGGCTTACACCACCACACCTGGCTAATTATTTTGATTTATGGTAGAGACAAGGTCTTGCCAAGTTGCCCAGGCTGGTGTCAAACTCCTTGGCTCAGGCAGTCCCCTCTCCTCTGCCTCCCCAAGTGCTGGGATTACAGGCGTAAGCCACCAAGTCCCGCGCTTGTTTTCTTTAATGTGTTAAGACTTCAGCACTTTGAATGACCAAATTCAGAAAATAATATAGAATATATGAAAGCAGGTAGACTTGATTTTTTAAAGGCACAGCATAGGTAACTTATGCTTTATAGTAATAAAGATATATTTAGAATAAAGCAGATATAAACTTTGTTGTTCTAATTTCACAAATGTAAAACTCACATATATAAATAGATCTATACACCATATATTTCTAGTCTATGCCTCCATAATTTGAAACATAGGGCATTAGGGAAATAGATACATAGAAATTATGGTAACAATTAAAATCTAACAACCTAGAAATGGCAACAACAACGAGTATATGGATTTTATGAAGAAATTTTGGGGAAGATTAGTGTAAGAGTTATTCTTCTGTGCCTCAAACTAAAAGAGCAACTTCTCTTCTCAAAAAATGATATAACATTAATAATTGTAAGCACGGGGGCTCACACCTGTAATCCCAGTACTTCGGGAGGCCGAGGTGAGAGGATTGCCTGAGCCCACAGGTTCAAGACTAGCCTGGGCAATCTTAGCAAGACCTCATCTCTACAATAAATCAAAAAATTAGCCGGGTGTGGCACATGCCTGTAGTTCCAGTTAGTTGGAAGGCTGAGGCAGAAGGATCACCTGAGCCCAGCAGGTCAAGGCTGTGGTGGCTATGAGTGTGCCACTGCACTCTAGCTTGGGCAACAGAGTGAGACTCCTCAAAAGAAAAAAGAAAATGTTGTGATGGCTCAAGCCTGTAATTCCTACATTTTAGGAGGCCGAACAGGGAGAATCACCTGAGCCCAGGAGTTCGAGACCAGCATGGGCAACATAGCGATACCTTGTCTCTACAAAATATCAAAAAAATACAAATATCAAAAAAATAGCTGGGCTGAAGCAGAAGGACTGCCTGAGTCCAAAAGGTTGAGGCTGCGATGAGCCATAATCATGCCACTGCACTTCAGCCTGGGTGACAGAGTGATATTCTGACTCAGAAAAAAAAAAAGTGTATGATTTTGGATATCATGTCAAATTCCAAACC
The DNA here is from genome assembly GCF_000164805.1 of Carlito syrichta. NCBI lineage: Eukaryota > Metazoa > Chordata > Mammalia > Primates > Tarsiidae > Carlito > Carlito syrichta. Next base: position 96,355 of record NW_007259927.1, read on the forward strand.
ATGTGTGTCATGTGAAATAGCCATGTTATCCTCAGATATTGAAGTAAACAACAATTGATTATAAGAAGGCGTTAGGGCAAATATATTTTGCACGGTGTTTGCGTTCCTCTTTTTTTTTCTTGTTAATATTTGGTCTTTGTATAATCAGTAGAAAAAGTGGGATGGGGGAAGTGGAGAGACATGGTTCACTTAGAGATTATGGGCCATGAACAAAAGTAGGTAACACCCACGGGTCAGTTAGGATGATGACATGCTGTGTGGCAACTCTCTAGGCACCATGCTAGGTACACATAGCTATCTTACAGTTGGTGCCCATCCAAGTTAAGTGGTGTGATGACTGGGTGCAGTCACTGCCTGTACCTTCGCAATCGGTAACAGATGTTGAAGGATGATGTAGATAAATGGAGACTGGAATTCAGTTATATTAATTTTGTGACTTCAACTGGGATCATCAGAAGGAAAGTGTAGCCTCTCTCCACTTCAGTGCAATAAACCATAACAATATATCATCACTGGCAATAGGAGTTTTATTTATTTATTTTTTGAGTTGGAGACTCACTCTTCGCTCAGGCTGGAGTGCAGGGGCACTCTCACGACCACCACAGCCTTGACCTGCTGTGCTCAGGTGATCCTTCCACGTCAGCCTTCCAAGTAGCTGGGACTACAAGCTTGGGCCACCATGCCTGGCTAAATTTTTGATATATTGTAGAGAAGAGGTCTTGTCAAATTGCCTAGGTTGGTCTCAAATCTGTGGGCTTAGGCAATCCTCTCACCTTGGCCTCCCAAAGTGCTGGGATTATAGACTTGAGCAACAGCACCTGGCCAATACAAGTTTATTAAAATCACGATATGCAAGAGCATATAAAAGATCAAATGAAGAGAACTCACTTAAGTTCATAAATCCTTCTTCAAGGTACTAGGTGATTGGATCCAGCATGATAATAATAAGACACAATCAGTTTGTAGTTCATGTGTAGACCTCTAATGAATTTCATTAGCCTGTTTTCTTCTTCTACAAGGAGGGAACCCAAAATACCTGGAATTTATTTATAAAAAATTGTGTGTGTATTCTTACTTGATTAAACTTCAGTCACTGTCAAAATACTCTCTGTTAGATGCAATACACCTATCAATACACTCTTTCCATTACTCAAAACAGTTTTTGAACTCATCAAGATGAATGCCTTTTAGTGCATCTACCATTTTCTTGGTTTCACCTCTTCCACATGGGCAAAACATTTCCCTTTGAGGAATTTTTTTCATCCGGGGAAACAAAAAAGGTCACTCGGGGTGAGAACCAGTGAATAGGGAGGGTCGGGTGGGGGTCTGCTAGTTTTGATCAAAAACTGCTGAACACTCAGCTCAATGTGGGCAGATTCTTTGTGCAAATCACCCATCATGAAATAGGCAAACACATTAAAAGAATCTCCAAAAGAAAATTCACTCAAGCTGAATACAGCCTCTCACAATACTAGCTAGTACATTGATGGTACACTGATGTACCTTGCAGAGGAAGCCTGTACTACAAGGGGCCCACCTTTCAAATAATTTCAGGGTTTTTTTGGTCCCTCTCACATGCTAAAATTGAAATGCTACAGAGAAGATTAGCATGAAATAAAAAATAACACAATGTTTATATATATATATATATATATATTTTTTTTTTTTTTTTTTTTTTTTAGTTGGAGTCACACTCTGTCGCCCAGGCTGGAGTGCAATGGCATATTCACAGCCACCACAGCCTCGACCTGCGGGCTCCGGTGATCCTTCCACCTCAGCCTTCCAAGTCGCTGGAACTATAGGCACGTGCCACCATGCCCAGCTAATTTTTTTATTTATTGTAGAGATGAGGTCTCACCAAGTTCCACAGGCTGGTCTTGAACCCGTGGACTCAAGCAATCCTCTCACCTTGGCCTCCCAAAGTGCTGGGATTATAGGCATGAGCCACTGCACCCGGACTAAAAATATTTTTTAAAGATTTGTTTCAGCTAGGCTTGGTGGCTCAGCCTGTAATCCCAGAGCTTTGGGAGGCCAAGGTGAATGGATTGTCTGAGCCCACGGGTTCGAGACCCAGCCAGGCAACTTGGCAAGACCTCATCTCTACAATAAATAAAAAATTAGCTGGGTGTGGTAGCGCACGCCTGAAGTTCTGACTACTTGGAAGGCTGTGGCAGAAGGATCACCAGAGCCCAGCAGGTCGAGGCTGCGGTGGCCGGGAGCGGCCACTGCACTCCAGTCTGGGTGACGGAGTGAGACTCCAACTCAAAAAAAAAAAAGATTTGTTTCAGAGAATCATCAGGTCTCCATTGCCAAATGAGAATGAATAGTCAAAAGGCTGGTCAAAAATGAAAGTTTTTAATAATAATCTGTAGAATAGCAGTAATACGAAGAACATGCACTTAAAATGAAACCGTTTTTATGTTAGGGTAACATAAAGTTAAGATTAACTCCAGCCTGGTCAACATAGTAAGACCTCATCTGAAAGAAAGAGAGAGAGAGAGAGAGAGAGAGAGAGAGAGAGAGAGAGAGAGAGAGAGAGAAAGAAAGAAAGAAACTTAGCTATGCATGGTGACACATGTCTGCTGTCCCAGATACTCAGGAGGCTAAAGTGTAAGGATTGCCTGAGCCCAGGAGGTTGAGACTGTGGTGAGTCATGACTGTGCCACTGCCTTCCAGCCCAGGCAAGAGACTCCACTCAAAAAAATAAATAAGTAAAATAAAGATGAACTATGGGTTATTTCTACCCTAAATATAAGACAAGAATAAAAACTAAACAAAAATTTTAAACTGAACCACAGGCTTCTAGCACATATAGGACCTAACTCAGAAATGATGGCTTTTAATACAGCATAGTGGTGTCATTTTCTAGTTTGTCTCTGTGTTATCAAAGTGAATATATATATATTCTAAGTCAGCAGTTGCAGAGGTAAGAGAAGAATCATTGTTTCCCTCACTTTAAGACTCAGGAGAGGTCTCCTTCAGGAAGTACTGTGGAAAAATCAATGCCAGATGGCTCTCAAGCAGACACTGCTAATGGTTCTGCTATTGTTAAATCCCCTGTGGGGAAATGTCCTTCCAGTTAATCAATACAGCAATGCAGCTCCGCAGACATGCTATCTCAAGAACCACTGACCTCTATCACAGGAAACCACGGTGTCAGGCTCAGCCCACAGGCCAGAGCAAAGACTTTATCATGGTCCCAACAATTTATGACTTAGTTCGGACAAAGCAGCAGAAATGCCCTCTTTTCCACTTATTTGTTTGTTTATTTGAGTCAGGGTCTCACTTTGTTGCCCAGGCTGGAATACGATGGCACAATCACAACTCACCACAGCCTTAACCTCCTGGGCTCAGGCAATCCTTCCGCCTCAGCCTCCTGAGTAGCTGGAACTACAGGTGCCTGTCACCATGCCTGGCTAATTTTCTACAATTTTTTGTAGAGACAAGGTCTCTCTGTGTTGCCCAGGCTGGTCTCAAAGTCCAGGGCACAAGCAATCCTCCCACCTCAGCCTCCCAAAGTACTGGAATAACAGGTATGAGCCGCCATGCCTGGTACCCTTCCAATTTTTATCCGTTGTAAAAATGATATTTTAACCAATTCAGGAAAATCCATAAATAATATCAAGTACTACTTATGAGGCACTTCCTATGGGCCAGTATGGCACTAAATTTATTACACGGGTTTATTACATTCTTACCTTTGGACAGGTATTATTATCCCCATTTGGACTCAAATAACTGGTACAAGGGTATGCAACCTGTAAGTCGTGCAGCTGAAATGTGGACACGGGTCTTATCACAACAAAGTTTCTGGTTTTAACTGCTGCATTTGTATTTTCTGTTCTAAAATACAACATTTCAAAGAATAACTTCATAAATAATCTCGTAACTTTGATCAATGCTTTCCCTTTCATTGTCATTCGCAAGAATGTTGCTAGGAACTTCTTTTCTGTTTACTGTACTCCCCTGTCCCCCCATCCTCCCCTCCCCATGCTTTCGGTTTGGCAGAAGTAACCATTTTCCCAGAAGTGGCCTTGAACCCACACCCTTCCCCCTAGCCACCAGCCCCTGTTGATGAGTCCAGCATTGGTTACCCAAGCTGGGCTCAGTTTGTTTTGTAGAAATTTTGAAATTCAGGCAGAGAGATTTCAAAAGCTAGAGAAGAAAGAAGGGAGAGAGAAAGGGAGAGAAAATACATCGGTTTCTCTCTGCATTAGGTAAAAACTCATATAAAATTCAGAAGCTGTGAATAGTCACGATCTTTATGGTAGACTGAAGAATAAAAGCCAATTGGCAGTGAGAAAAAGGCAGAAGCGCCTGAGAAAGACGGAGAGTAAGGACTCTTGAGTTCCCCACAGTGTTCAAGGCTTTGGCTAATTCATGAGGCCCAGATGTGACTCCTTGGATTCTGTGAAATGTCCCATTTTTTTAAAAATTCTTTTTTTTCTCTCTCTCTTTCTTTTTTTTTTTTTCAGATACAAGTTCTCACTATGCTGTCCAGGCTGGTCTCAAACTCTTGGACTGAAGCAATCCTCCAGCCTTGGCTACCTAAAATGTTGGGATTACAGGCGTGAATCACTGTGCCGTCCAAAAGTTCTTTTTTTTTTTTCTTAAGAGAGTTACAATGGGCTCTTGTTACTTGCCACCAAAAGAGTCCAAAATAATACTTAAAAAATAAATAGGCCGGGCATGGTATCTCACACCTATAATCCTAGCACTTTGGGAGGTGGAGGCTGGAGAATTGTTTGAGGCCAGGAGTTCAAGACCAGCCTAGGCAACATAGTGAGACCCTGTCTCAATAAATGGATGAATGAATGAATGCACTAAGCATCTGCCCAATTGTCTGTCTCCTAACAAGCAGGGGTCTTGAGAGGAGAGGGGTGGAGTAAAGCCTGCAGATACTCTCAGCCGCAAGGGAAGACGATCCAATTCCATGGTAAGGAGACTGGCTCAGGAAGCCACGCATCCAGAGGAAGTGCAGGCCTCTGGGCTGAATTAATCCACAGGCTCCAGCCTGTTTCCCTGCTGTTCTTCTGACTTGCCTCCTCCATGCCCACCTCTTCCTTAGGCAACTGCTGCCCACAAGCACAAGGTCACTTTCCCAGTGTTCCCACACGTGTTTTCCCCAGTCCTGACTCTTGTTACAGTTCCTGTGGCCAGGGCATAGCCTTGTGCTGAGGTTAGGCCCGAGTCCCTAAACCTGCAACTGAAAAGCAAGATGGAGATTCATCACGTGAAGAAAATAACTGCTACCCCAGGATCGGGTGGGATAGATGATGAAGATTCTTTTTCCTTTTCTTTCTTTCTTTTTGACTAGGAGTCTCACTCTGTCGCCCAGGCTAGAATGCAATAGCATGCTCATGGCCTCTGCAGCCTCCACCTGCTGGGCTCAGGCAGCCCTTCCACCTCAGTCTTCCAAGTAGCTGAACCACAGGTGCACGCCACCGTGCCCAGTTAATTTTTTTTTTTTTTTTTTTTGAGTTGGAGTCTCACTCTGTCGCCCAGACTGGAGTGCAGTGGCCGCTCCCGGCCACCACAGCCTCGGCCTGCTGGGCTCCGGCGACCCTTCCGCCTCAGCCTTCCAAGGAGCTGGAACTACAGGCGCGCGCTACCACGCCCGGCTAATTTTTGATTTATTGTAGAGATGCGGTCTCGCCAAGTTGTCCAGGCAGGTCTTGAGCCTGCGGGCTCAGGCAATCCACTCACCTCAGCCTCCCAAAGGTGCGGGATTACAGGCTAAGCCACCGAGCCTGGCTAATTTTTTTATTTATTATAGAGATGAGGTCTCGCTGTGTTTCCAGGCTGGTCTTGAATCCCTGGGCTCAGGCAGTCCTCTTGCCTCCTCTCCCGAAGTGCTGGGATTGCAGGCATGAGCCACCATGCCCGACCAGATGATGAAGAGACTACCACAATGCCTGCTCTTCCCTTAGGCTTACCCCTTTGGCTTGCTAGCCTCCTTACACATGTCCCTTCCCCTTTCTTACTGAGAAGCAATACGTGTGGTCTGAATAGCACCAGCTGTGGAAAGCCAGACTGCCTGAGATTTTCCAGACTCCTGGCTTTCCTCTGAGTTCTATTTCCTGTCCTCAGAAGTAGCTGCCCTGTCACATTATTTGCTTAAAGGAGGCACTGAAATCTTTGGTGTGTGTTGAGGGGACTTTGCTTCCTGGTGACCTCACATGGCTGATGACTGCCCCTTCCAAGACCTCTGGGGAGCTGGGGATGGGCCAGGGAGTTCCTAGAGTTTGGTGACCCTCTTGGCCATGGGCAACCTGAGCCCTCCGACAAAATTTATCTGGGCTGCATCTGCTTCTTGTGGCAAATTGATATTTTATTTGGCCTTGAACTTCTCAGTAGTGGTGCTGAGTGTAGAGGTGGTTGGCATGCAGCACGCACGGCACAAATGTTTGAGAGATAGTGCAGTAAAGAGTACAGGACTCAGGCCGGGTACAATGGCTCACGCCTATAATCCTAGCACCTTGGGAAGCTGAGGCAAGAGGATTGCATGAGCCCAGGGGTTCGAGATTAGCCTGGGCAACTTGGCGAGACCTTGTCTTTACAATAAATAAATACAAAAAAAAAAAAAATTAACTGGGCGTGGTGGTGCATGCCCGTGGTTCCAGCTTACTTGGAAGGCTGAGGTGGAAGGATTGCCTGAGCCCAGCGGGTCAAGGCTGCGATAGCTGTGAGTGTGCCACTGCACTCCAGCCTGGGAAACAGAGTGAGACTCCACTTAAATACAAAAACAAAAACAAAAACAAAATGCCCAGGCTCAGAGCTCAGCTTTACTTAGTACTTAACCAGCTGTGTGAACTTGGACATCTTACTTAACCTCTCTGTGCCTCATTCCCTTCATGTGTAAAACAGGATTAGTAATGGCACCTACCACACAGGATTGTGAGAATTAGGTGTGTTAATACATGTAAAGCGCCAGGAATGATGGCTCACACCTGTATCCTAGCACTCTGGGAAGTTGAGCTGAGAGAATTGCTTGAGCCCAGGAGTTTGAGACTAGCCTGGGCAACATAGTGAAACCTCTAGTTCTGTCTTCTGAGAGGATCTCCTTTATCCAATGTCCTCCCTGGCCATATTTGGGGTAAGTATGAGCACAGCAGCCTCTCCTAAGGGCTATATCTATTTTTTTTTTTTTTTGAATTGGAGTCTCACTCTGTCACCCAGACTGGAGTGCAGTGGCCGTTCCCGGCCACCGCAGCCTCGCCTGCTGGGCTCCGGCGATCCTTCCGCCTCAGCCTTCCGAGTAGCCGGAATTACAGGCAAGCGCTACCATGCCCAGCTGAATTTTTTATTTATTGTAGAGATGAGGTCTCACCGCCCAGGTGGGTCTCGATCCCGCAGGCTCAGGCAATCCACTCACCTCAGCCTCCCAAAGGCGTGGGATTACAGGCTGAGCCACCGAGCCCGGCTAGGGATATATCTATTAAGCAACTTACTTTCTGATGACAGACTTCCCAGGTGATGAGGGTTACCTGGAAACTGAATGGTCATAAGATGTTAAGAATGAAGACACCAACTGGGTACAGTGGCTCATGCCTGTAATCCCAGCACTTAGGGAGGCCAAGATAGAAGGATCACTTGAGCCCAGGAGTTCAAGACCAGCCTGGGCAACATAACAGGACTTTGTTTCTACAAAAAATTAAAAAATTACCCAGCGGTGGCGGAGTATGGCTGTAGTCCCAGCTACTCAGGAGGCTGAGGCAGAAGGATCGCCTAAGCTCAGGAGATGGAGGATGTAGTGAGCTGGGATTATGCCACTGCACTCCAGCCTGGGTGACAGAGTGAGAACCCAACTTAAGAAAAAACAAAAGTGAGGACACTTCCAAAAAATCCTCAGCAAACATCCCTCATTGGCCTGAATCAGGTCATTCATGTCCATTATCAAAATAAGAATGAACTAAGTAACTTAGGCGTGGGATTCTGAAATAATAATTGGGAATGGCACGTTCCTATAGCTGTCACGAGTCTCTCCATTGTTTGGCTCAACCAACGATGAATGAAGTCCTAGATATTGGGGAATGACCTATACATTGCTCCATTAGTAATTCAACTGGTTTGACTGGTTTTATGGTTAAGATATAAAAAGCACTAATAAGTTTAGCAAATTTTGCAGCATACTCTCCTCCCATCATAAAAAACAATATTCCCAAACAGACCGGGTGCTGTAGCTAATGCCTGTAATCCCAGCATTTGAGGCTGATGTGGGAGGATTACTTCAGCCCAGGAGTTCAAGACCAGCCTGGGCAACATAGCAAAACCTTGTCTCTATAAAAAAAAAAATCTAAATATTAGCCAGGCACGGAGGTGTGTGCCTGTAGTCCCAGCTACTCAAGAGGCTGAGGCGGGAGTCACCTGAGCCCAGGAGGCTGAGGATGTGTTGATCTGTGATCAGGTCACTGCGCTCCTGGGTGGGTGACAGAGTGAGACCCCAACTCAAAAAAAAATGTTTTTTTGCTGATTCTCAGTTCCACGGCCACAGATACAGAATTTCTTTCACCCTCTTCCAATTGAATCCTAATTATTGCTGGGAGTTCTCATAAGGTCTCCCACTTTGCTTGCAAAAGAGTCTGTTCCCATTGGGCACTAACACTACTTCATAGTAACTCCTTCATCAGACTCTATCACACTTACCTGCGTGTTGCCACATACCCTTTCAGGACTACAGCATGGTTGTTGTTTTTTTCTTTTTTTTCTTTCTTTGTGGAGACAGGGATCTTGCTATGTTGCCCAGGTTGGTATTAAACTCTTGGCTTCAAGCAATCCTCCTGCCTCGGCCTCCCAAAATGTTGGGATTACAGACATAAGCTACCATGCCTAGCCATCTATGTTTCTAATACAGGGTTGTCTGCCTGGTGCCCCTACAGTTTTTTGTTTGTTTTGTTTTTGAGTCAGAGTCTCACTCTGTTGTCCAGGCTGGAATGCAGTGGCACGCTCATGGCCACTGCAGCCTCGAACCTGCTGGGCTCAGGTGATCATTCTGCCTTAGCCTTCCAGGTAGCTAGAATCACAGGCATGCACCACCACGACCGGCTGATTTTTTTATTTTTTTTTTTTAATTGTAGAGATGAGGTCTTGCCTTGTTGCTCAGGCTGGTCTTGAACCCCTGAGCTCAGGCAATCCTCTTGCCTCCACCTCCCAAAGTGTTGGGATTATAGGCGTGAACTACCGCACCTGGCTTGCCCCTACAGTTTTGATAGTCCCTACTGTTTCTGCTGGTTACTGCCACTGATATTTTCATATTATTAAATATAATTTTATCTAAAATTATATAAAATGATCCTGTTGGCTCATCATTACTTATTTAGACATATCAGAATTTGTAGAATTTTACTACATATTTTAATGACATTTTATGCATGTAGAATATCATATTTGATTTAACCAGTCCACTAATATTGAATTTGGCTATTTTCTTTTTTGCTCTTACAAATAATTCTGCAGTGAACATCCTTGTAGTCAAACCTTACATGCTTTCTTAATTTTTGCTTTGGATCATAACTGCTAATTTAATCTATTTTTCATGCTTCTTAATAACAAGGACATTATTTCATAAGCATTCGAGGATTGAGTTGTTTTCAGAATTTGGAAGAGCAACTTGATAAAAATAGAAAACACTAACAATCTTACCATGTATAACAGCATAATTACTAGATACAACAATTCGAGGAAGAGCTGTCCAGTGGCCTAGGACAACTATCTTCCTGGCTACGCTGGTTTTGTTTAGAAACGGTTCACCATCAAGTAAACATTGTGGTTTGGGAACAATTTTCAAATATTTTTTTCTTGCTTTGCTTTAAATATGCAACTAAGTCATTTAAATCTAAAAACAAAAGTGCAACTGAATAAGAACTAAATGAGCTCCTTTAATTTTGCCATTTTCACCCATTTAAAAAATGCAAACACATACACAGGAGAAGTAGGGTCTATATAAGATTACATTCCAGGGGGCCGGGCGCAGTGGCTCATGCCTATAATCCCAGCACTTTGGGAGGGCAAGGCGGGAGGATTGCCTGAGTCCATGGGTTCGAAACCAGTCTGGGCAACTTGGCGAGACTTCGTCTCTACAATAAATCAAAAACTTAGCCAGGCATGGTGGCGTGTGCCTGTAGTTCCAGCTATTTGGAAGGCTGAGGCGGAAGAACCACCTGAACCCAGCTGGTCAAGGCTGCGGTGGCCGTGAGTGTGCCACTGCACTCCAGCCTGGGCAACAGAGTGAGACTCCAACTAAAAAAAAAAAAAAAAAAAAATTACATTCCAGAGAAACTAGTAGTGGGAGTTCTGATGAGGGCAAAGTCTTTAAAAAGTTTATTTTTTCTTTTTTCAGCAAAAGCAGCAGAAACCGAGAGGAGAAAGACAGTGGGAGGCTGTTGCCACTATACTTAGAAACCACGTGATGCCAGCCATTGCTGAGCTTCTCAGGTTCTGTGGTTGGGTGGATGATGCCCAAGTGGAGTACCGTGTAAACTCAAGGGCTCTTTGACTCAGCCCTGAAATGATTTTTAGAGTGGCTAACAATGTTTTAAAATAAAGTTTATTAGTGAGAAGAAGAAGAAAGAAGGAAGAGTCATGCCAGAAAGACCTGACGAGGAAGTGTCTCCAAGATCCGCCAGGAAATTTCTAAAGTATAGCAGATTTTTTTTTGTTGTTTGATTTTTAGGACCACAGGAAAACTCCTAGCTGAAAACTGGAAATGAGGAAGGAGACTACTGTTCTCCACATTAATGTCCATTCTGCTTTATTTCTTCTGCTGGTCTCTTCCCTCTTAACCAGAATCTAAATTTGGCTTGCTAGGGGCAAATTCCAGGCCAATTCCCTACCGCTTATTCTAGCCTTTCTTTTTCAGAGACAGTTTCTATTTATCATAACCCTAACTACAACCGGTAGAAAATTTCTAATAGATAACTCTCCCAGATATGGTCACTGCATTGAGTGATGTACAAATTAACCACCTGCCTAAAAATAATAAAAATAACTATTATTTATATGTATCATGCACTGGACTAAAGTCTTTAATTATTTGGATTTATCCTCACAATAACCCTTGGTTTCTGTATCTGTAAATAACAGATACCTGACTCAAATTTGTTTAAACAATAAGAAATTATAGCCAGGTACGGTGGTGCGTGCTTGTAGTTCCAGCTACTCAGAAGGCTGAGGTGGAAGGATCACCTGAGCCCAGCAGGTCTAGGCTGCAGTGTCCGTGAGCATGCTACTGTACTCCAGCCTGGGCAACAGAGTGAGACCCCGACGCAAAAAAAAAAAAAAGAAAGAAAGAAAGAAAGAAATTATGTTGGCTCAAATAACAGGAAGTCAAATAGTATTATTGGCTGCAGGCATGGTTTGATCAGAGTACTATCTTCATTCCCCTACAATTCTGCCCAATTCTATATGTTCGTATTATTCTAAAACTTGTTTTTCTGGGGATATGGAATGGGTGCTGATGGCAGTTGGGACTACTTATATATTTTTTGATATATAGAGTGAGAAAGAAATTTTTTTATGATTCTCCTTAACAGAACGAGGAAAATCTTTCCTAGAAGCCTCTATTAAACCCTTTGCATAGGCTGGGCTTGGTGGTTCACGTCTATAATCCCAGCACTTTGAGAAGCAAAAGTGAGAGGATTGTCTGAGCCCAGGGGTTTGAGACCAGCATGGGCAACTTGGTGAGTTTTAGGCTATTTCTCTCTCTCTCTCTCTCTCTCTCTCTCATTTTTTTTTTCCTTTTGAGGCAGGGTTTCACTCTGTGTACAATAAATCAAGAAAAATTAGCTGGGCGGGGGGCACATGCCTATAGTTCCAGCTACTCGGAAGGCTGAAGTGGAAGGATCGCCTGAGCCCAGTAGGTCAAGGCTGCGGTGACTGTGAGCATGCCACTGCACTCCAGCCTGGGTGACAGAGTGAGACTCTGACTCCAAATAAATAAATAAAATAAAACAAACCCTTTGTATTAGTCAACTAGGTGGCCATAACAAAAGACCACAGACTGGGTAGTTTAAACAACATAAATTTATTTTCTCACAGTTCTGGAGGCTGAAAGTCCAAGAACAGAGTGCCACCATGATAGGCTGAGGTGAGGGTTCTTTTCTTGGCTTGCAAATGACCATATTCTTAGTGTGTTTTCTTTTTTTTTTTTTGAGTTGGAGTCTCACTCTGCCGCCCAGACTGGAGTGCAGTGG
>NW_007259927.1:108734-114267 GCF_000164805.1 Carlito syrichta
CCACTCACCTCAGCCTCCCAAAGACACGGGATTACAGGCTGAGCCACCGAGCCCAGCTGGTGTTTCTTCTTATAAGAACATTCACCCCACCCATATGACCACTTTAAAATCTAACTACCTCTCAAAACCCTATCTTCAAATATGGTGAGTAGGGCTTCAACATATGAATTTTGGAAGGACACAATTCATTGCATAGCATCCTTCTTCTTACTTCATTAGCCATCCCTGGACCAGTCAGTAGTAAGGAGAATGGGATTATAGCAATTTGCTTAGATGGATCAGCTGAAGTGAAAACAATTTTCAGAAGTCAGCCACATAGCCTAACATAAAGAAGGTATATTTAACAAAAGAGGAAACTGAATTCAAGAGATGTTAGGTGACCAGCCCAATGTCATACATATAAGTGGGAGAGACAAGACTTCAACCCAAGTGATTTTTAGCCAAGTGCGGCAGCTCACGCCTAATCATCCCAACACTTTGAGAGGCTGAGGTGAAAGAATCACTTGAGCCCAGGAGTTTGAGACCAGCCTGGGCAATATAGCAAGAGTCCATCTCAACAGAGAAAAAAATAATTTGTATAAAATTTTTAAAATTTCAACTGATCCTAAAGCTCTTGTTTTTGTTCTACAGGATACTAGACTAGCATCTCTTGTCTTCTTTTCTAGTTTGTAGTCTATCTGTACCTTCTAGTTTTAGGCAATTTTTTCTCTCTCTCTCTCATTTTTTTTCCCTTGAGACAGGGTTTCACTCTGTCATCCAGGCCGGATGTAGTGGCACTATCACAGCTCACCACACCCTGGAACTCCTGGGCTCAAGTGATTCTTCTACCTTAGCCTCCCAAACAACTGGGACTATAGGGGCAGGCCACCATACCTGGCTAATTTTTTGTTATATTTTTTGTAGAGACAGGATCTTGCTTTGTTGCTCAGGTTGATCTCGAACTTCTGGCCTCTAGCAATCCTCCTGTCTTGGCCTCCCAAAGCGCTGGTTTACAGGCATGAGCCACCACACCTTATGTTCACTTTTAACATCAGAAAACTTACCCTTGCCCTTGCAACTGAGTGGGTAACGACCCAGGACCCTGAGCTCCATACCCTATTTTTGGCTCCAGATATATGGAGGGCCAGGCCCAAACATAAATCGTTCCTCATTGCTTTTTGTATTGCTGTTTAAAGCCTTTTACAAGCGGCTTCTTCCTTAACTTTGTAGGTGGAATGGCACTCTTTTGCATTCCTGAAGTCTCTGCTCCTGTCAATGAGAGCTGCTGGCAGAACTCCAAACATACATTCCATTATCCTGCCTGGTGGCTTCTCGTTCTTTTGTTTGTTTGTTTTCCATGTTTTTGGAAAAAATAGACACTTTGGAGTAACAGATATATGTGTCTGAGCCCTCTCTGCCATTTACTGGCTGAACTAGGAAAAGTTGCTTAAACTCTCTGAGCCTCAGTTTCCTTCTTTGTAGTCTATGGATACTAATATCTATTTCATAGAGTTGTTCTGAGAAATAAGAATCTGAGCTGGACGCGGTGGCTTGTGCCTGTAATCCCAGCACTTTGGGATGGCGAGGTGGAAGGATTGCTTGAGCCCGGGAGTTCAAGATCAGCCTAGGCAACATGGCGAGACCTCATCTCTACAAAAAATGAAACAATTAGCCGGGTGTAGTGACATGCACCTGTAGTCCCACCTACTTAGGAGGCTGAGGCAGGAGGTTTGCCTGAGCCCAGGAGGTCAAGGCTGTGGTGAGTCATGATTGTGTCACAGCATTCCAGCCTGGGGGGCCAAAGTGAGACCCTGACTTAAAAATCTGACAAGCAATAAGTAATTAACAAACAGGAAGTCCTTCAAGACCTGAAGTCCCAGTTCCTTCAGACATTTTCTTCAACCCTCCCAACCTGAAGTGGTCACTCTTTCTCTTTGAACTCTCACAAAAGTTACAGCTAACACAACTGGTTTGACAATTAACCAGGCACTAGTTCTTGATAACTCTTCTTTTGCTGTCTTGGGCTACTATTTAAAACTTTTGTAACCATTCAACTTTCCAATTAGATTATAAGCAACTTGCTGGAACACTCTGGATCACAGTGTCTTGTTCATATGTTTGGAAAGACTACCCTGTGCAAAACATTCTCTTCTTCGGGGATAGTTAACAGTATTTTAAATGTTAAGTAAATAACAGTCCATTCTTAACTATGAGTCTGAGAATAGAAATATGGATATAGGGCAGGGTGCCGTGGCTCACGCACACCTATAGCCCTAGCACTTTGAGAGGCCGAGGCGAGAGGATTGCTTGAGTCCAGGAGTTCAAGACCAGCCTATGAAACATCATGAAACCTCATCTTTACAAAAGAAAAAAATACTAATATAGGAAGACAATGTTCCTCTGCATCTCAGAGGATTGTAGGGGTCATTGTGAATAAGGACAAAGACCCTCACTGCTATTCTGCTTGGGATATGGCTAGCACTATCTCTGAGATTCCTCATGCAAACACAGCCTGCTTTTTCTACCCAGAGGGTTCTGGCTCATAGTTCCTTCCTTGATCCCTTCCTGCCCCAGTTTATAAAGCTAGCCTTTGACCATGTACAAGGGTTCACTCCTGTAATCCCAGCACTGTGCGAGGCCAAGGCTATTGCTTGAGCCCAGAAGTTCAAGACCAGCCTAGGGAATATGGTGAGACATCGTCTCTACAAAAAAATAAACTGAGCATGTTTGGCGCACACCTGTAGCCCCAGCTACTCAGGAGGCTGAGGTGGGACGATCACCTGAGCCCAGTAGGCCAAGGCTGCAGAGAATTATGATCATGACACTGCACTCCAGCCTGGGTGACAGAGTAAGACCCTGAATCAAGGAAAAAAAGTTTAAAAAGCTGTTTTTTCTGCTGTCCTTCCATGTATTTCATGCCTAAAATGACATATTATGTATCGTCCTAAGCAGAACCCCGTTGAAGATAAAAAGGGATGTTGCTTATATTATATCAAGACAACATCACACAGCACTGTGTCAGGCCACCTATCCATAATCCTCATGGTCCTCGAGCTTTGTCTTGCATTTCTATTCTCATCTTGGGGACCGAGAGCCTGTCCCTGAACCCCAGGCTGTCTGATGAGTGGAAGTTGTCACCAAGCCACGGGTCTCTCAGACACCGATTGTCTTACCTGAGGACACTGTTCTTTGTCCTCTTGGCTGGACTTCTACTGTCAGCTGAGTCAGACCCTTCCCTTCCGATGTGAGTCCAGGGCCAAGTCCCAAGATCAGTGCCTGCTTGACTCTGAGAAAACAGTCCTACTTCCTGCGATAGAGCAAGTGCTGCTGTTGATCCGATTATGTGGTTAAAGCACAAGAAGTCCTCATACAAAGACACAGCATGTTTTGCACTCTGCCAATTACACTTTGCACTCCTGGTCCAGCACGAAGTAGGTCATTAGGTCAGAATGCTTTGGGGAGTTCCAGCACATGGCAATACTGCCTGAGCTGTGACTCCTAGAAGCTTCCCTCTCACCCGGCTTTTCTCTTGAGGGTCTTTCAGTCTCTTGGTCAAGTCAAAGGCTTGAATTTCTCTAAAAACACTTGCCACCAAAATACTTTCCAAAACATATCTGCCTGTCATTGTAATTTCTCCTTTACTTAAAAACACTTGTTCTAGAAGGCCATGTTTAAAATGCACATTTACTTGAAGGGAAATAAAGACAATTGTGACACATAGGATGCCACTGCTTTTTTTTTTTTTTTTTTGAGTTGGAGTCTCACCCTGTCACCCAGACTGGAGGGCAGTGGCATGCTCCCGGCCACCGCAGTCTCGACCTGCTGGGCTCCGGCGATCCTACCGCCTCAGGCTTCCAAGTAGCTGGAACTACAGGCGCGCGCTACCACGCCCGGCCAATTTTTGATTTATTGTAGAGATGAGGTCTCGCCACGTTGCCCAGGTGGGTCTTGAACCCGCGAGCTCAGGTAATCCACTCATCTCAGCCTCCCAAAGCGCTGGGATTGAGTCAGAGTCTCACCGTCACCCAGACTGGAGTGCAGTGGCATGCTCACGGCCACCGCAGCCTCGACCCACTGGGCTCAGGCAATCCTTCCACCTCAGCCTTTCAGGTAGCTGGAACCACACCTGGCTGATTTTTTGTTATTGTAGAGACAAGGTCTTACCACGTTGCCCAGGCTGGTCTCGAATCCCTGGGCTCAGACAATCTTCTCACCTCAGCCTCCTAAAGTGCTGGGATTATAGGCAAGAACCACCACACACTCAGCCATCATGCCTGGCTGGAATACTGATACTTTAAACAGCAGGGCTTTTAGGTGCAGATGGGAGGACTGTTCTTGGACATTATTTGCCAAAGGGTTATCAGTGTAATTGCATCTCCTTGGGGGCATTTCTGATAAGCAGGAGGACAAGATTGGAAGGGTCTGACACAGGGAACATGCAGGACTGAACTTCCAAAGACAGTTACAAGACCCAGATCTAAGTACCTGAAAACTGCAAGATGCAATGGAAAATTGACTGACACCAGCTGAGACCAAGATGGAGTCCAAAGCTAACTCGACTTACCCTTTTTGCTTTATTATATGCTAATGATAATATATTCGCAAGATAAAAGACACCCCCTCCAGCACCACGACAGTTTATAATTACCATGGCAATGTCTGGAATTTACTCTGTATGCTTTAAAAAGAAAAGAAGCCCAGCGGGGTGTGGTGGCTCACACCTGTAATCCTAGCACTTTGAGAAGCAGAGAGGAGAGGACTGCCTGAGCCCATGGATTCGAGACCAGCCTGGGCAACTTGGCGAGACTTTATCTCTACAACAAATCAAAAAATTACCTGGATGTGGTGGTGTGTGTCTCTAGTTCCAGCTACTCGGAAGACTAAGGTGGAAGGATCACCTGAGCCCAGCAGGTTGAGGCTGCGATGGCCGTGAGTCTGCCACTGTGCTCCAGCTGTCCCATAGAGTGAGACTCCGACTCAAAAAAATTTAACAATAAATAAAAAAAAGAGAAACTTTAGATTTGGGGAGCTCCCCACTCCTTTTTCAGGAAACTCATGAATATTCTGCCCCTTACTTAGCATATAATCATATATAGCTATACAATCAACACCCCATCAATGTATGGCTGCTGTTCTTCTTACAGTCTAGTCCAGGCTGCACTGCCAAGGGAGTAATAGCCTGCTTTCTGTTGTTTCAATAAACTTGACTTCATTTTCCAGCTGAAACCCCCACAATGTACAGGGACTGCTCTGTCTATGGAGTCATCCTCTTTCTGTTAGTCTTTTCTTTTCATGAACTTACTTTTGTTTTACTTTGTTGGCCTGCTCTTCAATTCTTTCCTGCACGAGGCCAAGTACCCACCACTTGGACTCTTGGGGAATGCCAACTTTGGGGCTCCTTGACCTGAATCAAGTCCAGTTAAAAGTCTTCCTTAAAATTAAGTTCACCCAGCGCTTTGGGAGGCTGAGGTGAGTGGATTGCCTGAGCCCACGTGTTCGAGACCCGCCTGGGCAACTTGGCAAGAACTCATCTCTACAATAAATCAAAAATTAG
>NW_007259927.1:114287-126143 GCF_000164805.1 Carlito syrichta
AGCGGCCACTGCACTCCAATCTGGGTGACAGAGTGAGACTCCAAATCAAAAAAAAAAAAATTAAGTTTAGTCCCCTTTTCCTGGTCTGTACCTTTCTCTGGTGATCTCTACATTTCTTAAAACTTAAGTAAATTCAATTCAAGAAGGATTTATTGAGGCCCACTTTGTGCATAGTATTATACTAGATGCTGGTGATACCAAAAAGAATAAGACATAGTCCTGGCCTTCAAGCCACTCAAAGCTTTGTGGACCACTCAAGAAAGAACTGTGAACTCCATAGCATCTGTTGTCTGTTCCCACTCAGCCAAAATGTCAGCTCTCCCAGCATGTGTTTAATTTAACATTACATTGGGCATGGTGGCTCATGCCTATAATCCCAGCACTTTGGGAGGCAGAGCCGAGGAGATACCTGAGCTCAAGGATTTGAGAACAGCTTGAGCAACATGGTGAGATCTCTTCTCTACAATAAGTAAACAAAAAAAATAATCAGGGCATGATGGCGCATGCCTGTGTTTCCAGTTACTTGGAAGGCTGAGTCAGAAGGCTCATCTGAGCCCAGCAGGTTGAGGATGCAGTGGCCGTGAGAGTGCCACTGCACTCCAGCCCAGACGACAGAGTGAGACTCCAACTCAAAAAAAAAAAAATTAACACTACACACACACACACAGACACACATATATACACATTTTATTGAAAAGGAAAAGAATTATAGTAAACATGATCCAGCATCCAAGTACATTTACTGAAAAATAATAAATTACACATGCCTCTTTCAAGGAAAGTTTCCTAGCAGGTTGCAAGTGCAAGTTAATTCTCTGTGTCTTCTAGAGATTTTTTTTGGTTGTTGAGTCTCTAGGTTTAAAGTAACTTAAATACAATTGAATTGTATTGAAACTTAAGTAAATTATATATTTATCATAACTCCCTATCCTGAAAGGTATCAAGTTTTTCTTCATTCCTTTTTTTTTTTCTTTTTTTTGAGTTGGAGTCTCACTCTGTCGCCCAGACTGGAGTGCAGTGACACACTCATGGTCACCACAGTCTCAACCTGATGGGATTAGGTGATCCTGCCACCTCAGCCTTCCAAGTAGCTGGAACTACAGTTGTGCACCACCATCCTCGGATAATTTTTTGATTTATCGTAGAGATGAGGTCTCACCAAGTTGCCCAGGCTGGTCTTGAACCCTGGACTCAGGCAATCCTTTGGCCTCCACCTCCACCTCCCAAAGTGCTGGGATTACAGGTGTGAGCCACCACACTCAGCTTTTTATTTTATTTATTTATTTATTTTTTAGTTGGAGTCTCACTCTATCACCCAGAATGGAGTGCAGTGGCACACTCACAGCCACCCCAGTGTCAACCTGCTGGGCTCCAGTAATCCTTCTGCCTCAGCCTTCCAAACAGCTGTGTGCACTGCCACACCCAGCTAATTTTTTTTATTTATTGTAGAGACGAGGTCTCGCCAAGTTGTCGGGGCTGCTCTCGAACCCGGGGGCTCAGGCAATCCACTCACTTCAGCCTCCCAAAATGCTGGAATTACAGGCTGAGCCACTGAAACCAGCCCTAATATTTTTTACATGGCATCCATGGCCAGGAATCTAAAAAGGAGGGACCCCTGAAGGAAGCTGAGCCACTTTGAGCAGCACTGAACTTTTTTAAGAACTCTTTTTGCTGTCCCCTGAAACCCCAAGTATGGAATATTTATTGAATACTCTTTCTTTTGAGAGTGGGAGGAAACTTGATAAAACACAACACTATCAATAGGTGCACCCAGGTTTGGAAAGTCTCGAGGATTGCCGGTTGTGTCTGCAGCCTTTGACAACTTAGAAACACATCTGTTTGAGGAGTGCTGCACTTTAAACTAAAAGACTGTTGCTTTAAAAAAGAGGCGTAATCTGGGCCATTATTCAAGTATTTAGAACAAAGTTTAAACCCAAACTGGGATCAGTGCCTGGGTATTCGTCAACTTTGCAAATGAAAACAAAATAAAATAGAAAACAATCTGTTAAGTGAAGTAGAGAAAAGACTCAGAGGTAAATTGACATGTGTTTGTGAAGAGGTACTTTTAGTAACGTTGCTGTTTGTCATATGCAAGTGATGGCTATTTAGATACAAATTTTAAACAAATTAAACATTATCTTCCGGGTTGTTTTAAACAAGACTGTATCATTAGTTTCAAAAACTGTTTGGGTACAGTGTAGTCTCCTAAGTGTTTACTTGGCTTGTTGTCTGGAAAATTAGTATTCTTAGACCCAGAACTCTAAATTACAAAGAAATATTTCTCATAATATGAGGTCTTGCAACCCATCCCTGCATTGTTTTAGAGCTGATTCATCTACATCGATGTTCTTTTTTATGTATCCTAAAAAAAAAAAAAAAAAAAAAAATCAAAAAGCTTACACTCACTGAATCCATCCTCTGTACTGGGCATCATTTTATACATGCATTAATTCACTTCAGAAAATCTATAGGTTAACAATCATAATGAGAAGAACAGCCCTTTTATTCTATTGTAGCACACCTGGTATCAGTGATGTGAATAGCAGCCACAAGCCTTGATTTTTTTTTGGTGTGTATTTTGTCCTGATTTTTGGTGTGTATTTGTTTTCAAGAGGACTGTCATGCTTCACTTATCTGAGGATTATTCCAAAAGCTTCAGAAAATATAATTTATCTGTTCTAAGATCCCATTAATAGCAAACCTCAGACCCACTACGTCAGAATCTCTGAGCAGGGCCCAAGAGGCTAATTTTTAATTTTCTTATGGGTATTAAAGGTTGAAAACTATTGCGCTCTCTCTCTCTCTCTCTCTCTCTCTCTCTCCCTCCTCCCCCCTTTCTCCATCCCCCTATCGCCCCCCCCCTTTTTGGTAGAGGCAGAGTCTTGCTATATTACTCAGGAGGTTTCAAACTCCTGGGATCAAGCAATCTTCCCTCCTTGGCCTTCCAAAGTGCTAGGATTACATCATGCTCACTTTATTTCTGCTTGCTGTCTCTCTCGACATACCCAAAGTGCTTACAGCTCCTCTCTTTTTTTCCCCCCATCTTTGTAGACCAGCCCCTCAGAGAGTTCCTCTTCTTCAGTATCTTCTTTTTTTCCTGCCACTGGCCCTTCTGCTCGGTTGCAGATAAAATGGAAAACCAACAGCCTAAGAAAATATTTTTGAGTGCTCTTCCTGTATTTTTCACAAAATGCCATATATTGGAGGAGAGGTGGCATGCACCTGTAGCCAGGTGTGGTGGCACGCACCTGTAGTCCCACCTACTTGGGAGGCTGAGGTAGAAGGATCACCTGAGCCCAGGAGTTTCTCTATGTTTGATAGAGAATGCATCCCCAGGGCAGAAGTGGTTCTTATTAATAGGGCCAAGACTTCAGTGAAAGAAACAGAATGCCTGACAATTATTATGGCACATGCACAAGTCTTCAAGATTTGACCCTACAGAGTTCTTTTTCCCCACAGATAATATCACTGACAATGGCTTACAAAACCCAGTGCTGGAAGTTTCGTGGTTTTGTAGGTTCTCCCATCTATTTATTTATTTATTTATTTATTTATTGAGTTGGGAGTCTCTGTCACCCAGACTGGAGTGCAGTGGCCGCTCCCGGCCACCGCAGCCTCGACTTGCTGGGCTCCGGCGATCCTTCCGCTTCAGCCTTCCAAGTAGCTGGAACTACAGGCACGCGCTACCACGCCCAGTTAATTTTTGATTTATTGTGGAGATGAGGTCTCGCCAAGTTGCCCAGGCAGGTCTTGAACCCACGTGCTCAGGCAACCCACTCACCTCAGCCTCCCAAAGGCGCAGGATTACAGGCTGAGCCTGGCCTCCCATCTCTTATAATAAATGTTTACTTATTCATCTATTGGTGTATTATTATTTATTTATTTAAAATAATTTTTTGTGTGTTGGAGTCTCACTGTGTTGCTCACTCTGAGGCTGGAGAGCAGTGGCTCAATCGTGGTTCACCACAGCCTCAACCTCCTGGGCTCAGGTGATCCTTCTGCCTCAGCTTCCTGAATAGGAGGGACTAGAGGTGCATGCCACCATGCCCAGGTAAATTTTTATCTTTTTGTAGAAATGAGTCTCAATGTGTTGTTCAGGCTGGTCGCGAACTCCTGGGCTCAAGCAATCCACCTGCCTGGGCCTCCTAAAGTGCTGAAATTACAGGTGTGAGCCACTGCACCTGGCCAATTATTTTTGAAAGTACTACATGTCTATGGTGAAAAATTTAAAAGATACACAGCAGAAAATAAGTGCCCTTTCCACAGTAATCCCCACAGGGAGATACCACTGTGGCCAGTTCTTGGAGTGTTCTCCAGAAATACTGCGTGTTTATCAACATACACATGTAGATATCACTCCGTGTTTGATGTGTATATAAACAAAAATATACAAATGAGGGCATACTGTACACAACATTCTACTTGCTTTATTCATTGAACAATAGGACATACAGATTGTTACAAATCAGTTCCTTATTCTTTTTTTAAAAATCATTTTATTTTTATTTTTATTTTTTTGAGTTGTAGTCTCTGTCATCTGGGTTGGAGTGCAATAGCATGATCTTGGCTCACCACAGCCTCGACCTCCAGGTCTTAGGCAATCTTTCCGCCTCAGCTTCCTGAGTGGCTGAGATTACAGGCATCACACCATGCCCAGCTAATTTTTTTTTTTTTTTTTTTTTTTTGGAGAGACAAGTTCTTACTCTGTTGCCCAGGCTGGTCTCAAACTCCTGGACTCAAGCAATCCTCCGTCTCAGCCTCCAAAAGTGCTGGGATTACAAGCATGAGCCACCATACCCAGCCAGTTCCTCATTTTTAACAACGTGTCCACTGTGCTAGAATATAATGTAGCTGTGGGTTCCCTTTTTTCAATTCATGGATCCTAAGGTGTCTTGCTGAGATATTGAGATCTCTTTGATCGCCATGCTCACTCTATTTCCAGGCTCTCTGTACTGTGCTTTCTTGTGGTATGCTTCAATTTAACTAGCTATAACAAGATTGCATTTGGTGGTTTACACCTGTAATACCAGCACTTTGGGAGATTGAAGCAGGAGGATCCCTTGAGCACAGGAATTTGAGACCAACCTGGGCTACATAGTAAGACCCTATAGGCTCTAAAAAAAGATATCTATATCCATATCATCTATATCTATATTTAAATCTATCTATGTATATAAATATATATAAATGTTATGAAGTGGTGGAGAATTATTTAAGCCCATTATATTATTTAGATTTATTCCAGGTAGATCTGAGTTTCAGCCAATAACACTGCACAGCTCCCAGGTTAAAGGATAGTTGAAAAGAAATGGGAGAAGTTTCTAAACCATATACCAATATTTGCCTAAGCGGTGTTTTTCAACTGCAGGTCATGACCCATTTATAGGCTCACATGAAACCAATTTAGTGGGTTCACTGATCCAGCATATTTTAGAAAGAGAGAGAGAAAAAAAAAAAAAAGGAAAGTAGGCCAGGTGCCGTGATTCACACCTTAATCCCAGCACTTTGGGAGGCCGAGGCGAGAGGACTGCCTGAGCCCAGGGGTTTGAGACCAGCCAGGGCAACTTGGCGAGATCTTGTCTCTACAGTAAATTTTAAAAACTAGCTGGGTATGGTGGCACACGCCTGTGGTTCCAGCTACTTGGAAGACTGAGGCAGAAGGATTGCCTGAGTCCAGCAGGTAGAGGCTGTGGTGTTCATGAGTGTATGAGTGTGCCACTGCACTCCAGCCTGGGCTCTGACTCAAAAAAAAAGGAAAGTAAGACGAAATATATACAACACATATAGAAAATGTAAGTAGTGTCTTATGAAACACTTGTCTCTGTTTTGCATTTACAAATATGTGTCTATTGGTTGGTGATATGAAGCCACAGTGTTACAAAGAAAAAAGAAGAATGAAAAACCATTGTCTCTAAGTATATTCCCTAGGAAAATAAGTTCTTTAAATCAAAGAAAGGAGTGTATGAGTCAAATAAGTTTGGAAAGTTTGAGAACCAATTTGCCTTTCGGAGATTCAAAACTCATAAATTAGTATATTAAAAGCCCTATAAAGTCTTGCAGTGAAGAAATCTGTTTAACTACACATTTTCCAAAGATGGGCTTCAGCGCTTTCTTCGGTATTCCAAGCACATCTCAACATCTGTTAATACCTCCAGCACTGTCACAGCCTCCAAATTCTACTGACAATAATCACTGAGTGCTAACTCTTGTCCTGAGTTTGATCTATCGCAGTCTAACTCGGATTATTACAAGGAGGGGACTATGGTGTGTGTGTGTAAAAAAATCCAGGCCATCAACTGCATGTCAATTTCCTCTGTCTTAGTCTTGAAGGAGGGATTCAAGTGCTCCACCATGTCTTTCTTTTGTTCACTCATTTAAATCCCAGGGCTTCTTCTAGGTATCTGGCTAAGACCTCTTCTCAAGCTTCCTCCAATTTAGGTAGACTAAAATAATCTGGAGCTGGAATGCCAGGTCCCAGGGCCTTTCCTTTGATGACACCTTCTGCAGCCCCACTAGTAGAATGGATTAAGGGTCAAAGTCCTAATGTCCTGGAATGATGCAGTAACTATCTATAGACTGAGAAACGATAACCCTGGAAAGTGAGTGTCCCCCTCTGTGTCCCCAGTTACCATGTCCAGAGTAAGGAGGACACTGATTCAGGAGACCCCCTCTTGCATCAGTAGGTGGGTCTTTATCTGATGTTCTTGAAGCTTCCTCCTCTTCTCTTAATTTACTTTCTAAAGGTTCTTTTTTTTGGGGGGGGGGAGGGGCTACTTTTGGCCAAGCATCGTATTAACTCTTTGGGAACTGACGATTGAACACATAATGTTTCACACCCTGGTTCCAGTAATCACCTGCTTGGACAAAATGGTGATTCCCAACTCTGTCCACCATCTGCCCAGATGCATTTAGGTCAGGCCATTGTTTTACATGAACGCTATCACTACCGCAGAAAGCACGTCTTCATTTCACAGAAACGTCTACTCTGATTAAAGAAAAAACACACAACTCATATTTACCTTAGAAACACAGATCAACTCAGTTTCCTGCTTGGGATGGTTCCCCAGATAACAACCCCTTTGTTCCCTCAGAGAAAAACCATGATATCAGTAAGTGCTGCCACCATCCGACAGCAGCTGGCCAAGGTCCACATCATATTCATGTTTGGAGTAAGTCATACCCAGTGGAATTCTGTTTAGGCAAGAATCATTTCAGAGACGATAGACTGCTTTAATATTGAGTTAAATGAAAGTGGTTACTGATGCTAATGAGACTGATCCATGAAAAGGGTGCAAAATCCATGTTAAGCTTAGATATCAAAAATGCTGAGAAGGTGATACAAAATGAAAGATCTTGGCCAGGTGTAGTGGCTCATGCCTGTAATCCCAGCATTTTGGGAGGCAGAAGTGGGAGGATTGCTTGAGCACAGGAGTTCAAGACTAGTCTGGGCATCAAAATGAGACCTTGTCTCTTCAAAAAATAAAAAATTAGCCGGGGCCAGGTATGGTGGCTCATGCCTGTAATCTTAGCACTTTGGGAGGCCGAGGTGAGAGAACTGCTTGAGCCCAAGAGTTCAAGACCAGCCTGGGCAACATAGAGAGATCTCGTCTCTAAAAAAGTTAAAAAATTAACCAAGTGTGGTGGTGCATGCCTGTAGTCTCAGCTACTCAGGAAGCTGAGGCAGAAGGATCTTCTGAGCCCAGGCAGTCGAGGCTGCAGTGAGCTGTGAGTGTGCTACTGCACTCTAAGTTCAAAACAACAACCAAAATTAAAGGTCCCATAAACCTTTAGCCTCATGTTCTGCAAGTTATCTTAAAAACAAAAACAAAAATTCAAACAAAACAAAGCATGTGGCTTTTCACTGAACAATATTGAGAAATACTTTTGAAGTGCTGGCTACATATACGCCAGCCACTGTAAAACTTTTATTGTAAAATTTCCTCTTTGTTAAGTGACATAAAAACAACTATACTCTCTAGATGGTAGAGGATAACCGTGGCATTGTACTTGGTACTAGTCAGAGCACATCTGGAACATGACATTCAGTTCTAAGCATTTCATTTTTAGGGCAACACAGGCAGATGAAAGTATTCTTAGAGAAGAGAAGAGAGGGGAAAATGGATAGGGAGTTTAAAATCATACATAAAAGACACTTCTAAAGAAGGTACTTTTTTTAGGGTAGAAAAGAGCAGATTGTAAGGGTACACAATAGTTCACTAACTCTCTTCAAATGTCCAGAGAGGCAGCACTCTCATTATACATTGCTGTGAAAAGCAACACCCAGATAAAGGATAGAGGTCACGAGCAGGCATGTTTCAGCTCAATCTAAGATCTAGATTAGTGTCTTGCTTTGGTATCAGTGACTTTTTTCTATGTTGCCTAGGCTTGTCTTGAACTTCTAGGTACAAGGGATTCTTCCTTGTCAACCTCCCAAGTAGCAGGGACCACAGGCACGAACTACCTACCACACCCAGCTTCAGTGACTCCTCAGAGGGAACCAAGCTTAGGTTAAACTATCACTCTGGAATATTGTATCTATCTATCTGTCTGCCTATCTATCTATTTATTTACTTATTTATTTATTTATGCGAGTCAGTGTCTCACTCTGGCGCCCAGGCTAGAGTGCATGCTCATGGTTACCACAGCCTCAGCTTTCCAAGTAGCTGGAACTACAGGTGTGCGCCACCATGCCAGGCTAATTTTTTGGTTTCACTACAGAGATGAGGTCTTGCCAGGTTGCCCAGGCTGGTCTAGAACTCCTGTGCTCAGGCAATCGGCCCACCTTGGCCTCCTAAAGCGCTGGGATTATAGGCATGAGCCACCATGACCTGATGGAATATTGTAACTTTAAATTCTATTTTGAATATGAGATTTTATGTTCCTTTTTTGATCTTTGGTCAACATGAAACCTAGAATCTGATGAAGAAATTAGGCCACATTTTTACAATTCTACAATAGTTCTAGCCTGGCCAGGCATGGTGGCTCAGCCTGTAATTCCAGCACTTTGGGAGGCCGAGGAGAGAGGATTGCCTGAGCCTGGGGGTTCGAGACCAGCCTGGGCAACTTGGTGAGACTTTGTCTCTTCAATAAATTACAAAAACTAGCCAGGCGTGGTGGCATGTGTCTGTAGTTCCAGCTATTTGGAAGGCTGAGGCAGAAGGATCGCCTGATCCCAGCAGGTCGAGGCTGTGTGGCCGTGAGTGTGCCCTGCACTCCAGCCTGAGCAACAAGAGTGAGACTCCAACTCTGGGAGGCTGAGGTGAGTGGATTGCCTGAGCCTGCGGGTTTGAGATCCGCCTGGCCAACTTGGTGAGACTTCATCTCTACAATGAATCAAAAAAATTAGCCGGGTATGGTAGCGCGCGCCTGTAGTTCCACCCACTTGGAATGCTGAGGCGGAAGGATCGCCGGAGCCCAGCAGGTCGAGGCTGTGGTGGCCGGGAGCAGCCACTGCACTCCAGTCTGGGCGACAGAGTGAGACTCTGATTCAAAAAAAGAAATCAGAGAAGTTTACAGATTCTGACGTTGATAATAATACTACTTAACATTTCAATGCTGTCTTATATTTTTCAAAGTTCTTTCATATTTTATGGGACCAAATATAGCATTGTAGAAACTTACATTTTCCTTGAAATCTTTTGAGCCCCAAACCTGCTTAATGGGAGTCCAATTCAGGGCATAAATTGCCTTTGTAAGGTCAGTGAATTTCATGGGTGTCCATGATTACTGCAATTCACTTTTGCAGTAACTAATACAAAGGTCATGTCCTCAATCTCACATTTTGGTCTACTATGGGGTTTGGAAGGTTGGAGTTAGTTCTGTAGTGCAGACTATGGTCCAGAGGAAGTTTAACCAGGACACTGACTCAGATGCTTAAAAGCATGGAGGGCAGATTCAGCATGTATTTTGTAAGTTTATTCTAGGTCAAGTGTGGTGGCCCACACCTATTATCCTAGCACTTGGAGATGCTGAGATGGGACGATTGCTTTAGGCCACATGTTCAAGACCAGCCTAGGCAACATAACAAGATTTCCATCTCTACAAAATATTAGCTGGGTGTGGTAGTATGTCTATAGTCCCAGCAATTCAGGAGCCTGAAGCAGTATTGCCTGAGCTCAGGAATTCAAGGCTGTAGCAAGTTATAATAGTGCCACTGCACTCCACGCTGGGTGACAGAGTGAGATCTTGTCTAAAAAAAAAAGTTTGTTCTAGTTTATTCTTTTTTTTAATTTTTATTTTCCAATTCAGGCCTTACTGCATTATATTCTGGTTTATTCTAACAAATCTTATTTTTAATGTAATTTTAGGGCTTATTCCAGTGATTCCTCAAACTGAAGAAGAAAAGTTGAATTATTATTTCTCAAATTAATATCCTTCATATCTTTCTCATAAAATGTTGACTCTATTATTTCCCAAATGTAACATTAAGAATTCTATTCCAATCCATTTAGGAAGTATTTATAGAGGATACTGTAAAAATGCAAGCTATGACATTATGAAACATTGTGGCAATGAAAGGGGCATAGCATATGGTGAATGAGAGTATAAAGCCAAGCCATAGTTTAAATTCTAACTGTCACTTACTAAGTGGGATTTCTTGGGTGAGTCAATTAATTTTTCTGTGCCCTGGGTTCCTTGGTTGTGAAGTGGGGATAATAATAATATCTGTCTTTAGAATTGTTGTAAATTTTCAATGAATTCACAATGTGTAGAACAGTTTGACAGTAAATGCTCTGTAAGTGGCAGCTAACATCACGCAAAAATGTCTACCCGGGCTGAGTGTGGTGGCTCACACTTGTAATCTCAGCACTTTGTTAGTCCAAGGAGGGACTCCTTGAGCCCAGGAGTTTGAGACAAACCTAGGCAACATAGCAAGACTTGGTCTCCACAAAAAAATAAATAAATTAGCTGGGCGTGTGGTGGCACATGTCTGTAAGTCCCAGCTACTTGGGAGGCTGAGGTGGAAGGATCCCCTGAGCCCAGGAGGTTGAGGGTGTGGTGAGCCATGATCGAACCACTGCACTCCAGCCTGGGCAACAGAGTGAGATTCCGACTCAAAAAATAAGTAAGTAAACACAAATTTTAAAAAATAATATCTACTCAGAGTTCTAAGAATTAAGCAAAAGTCTTCTTACCATATAGTTTGAAGAACAGAGAAATATTAGATCCTTAGACCTTTTAAGAAAGTATGCTTTTTACTATTTTCAGAATTTTAAATCAGTGGACAAAAGTAAATATTGTATTTACAAGTTTATCATCTTTTTTAAAAATTAAAGAATTTAAACATATGTAGATTAAGGAACTTGTCCAAGGAACAAATAAGGAAGACTAATCAGGGATTCTATCTTCTGATAATCTGGTCATCTCTAGAGGCATTGCTCAACATGTAAATGATAATTTGTAAACAAAAATAAATACCCAGAGCTAACTTTGGAACATGGGTATTATTAATATTTTTGTACCCTTTGATATCTTTATAAGCATGGCTTTAAATGCAAGGTAGGTTAAAACCCAAGGTGAATTTACATTAGTGAGTTGAGTCATTTTTACCTCTCATGTGTCTTTCCTTGCCGGCAACCTTAAGATGGGGTCTAAGCTGGGCCAGTAATCCCAGCACTTTGGGAGGCAGAAGTAAGAGGATTGCCTGAGCTCAGGGGTTCAAGACCAGCCTGGGCAACTTGGCAAGACCCTGTCTCCACAATAAATTACAAAATTAGCTGGGAGAAGTGGCATGCACCTGTGGCTCCAGCTACTTTGAAGGCTGAGGCCAGGAGTTTGAGACCAGCCTAAACCCAGCAGCTCGAGGCTGTGGTGGCTGTGAGCATGCCACTGCACTCCAGCCTGGGTGACAGTGAG
>NW_007259927.1:126163-171074 GCF_000164805.1 Carlito syrichta
AAAAAAAGGAAAAAAAGACAGACAATATAGAATAATTAAACTTGGGAAAGCCAGTCATATAAATCAAGCCAAATGACGCCCTTGGGACTGAACTGTCCAGTAATAATGATTAAATTGGTTGTTTTTTGTTTTATTTTGTTTGCTTCATTTTGGAAACTTCATTTGGACCAGCAAAAGAAGAAAAGTGGATGAAGAAACAACAAAGCTATCCAAACCGTCTAAATTTTCTACTTAGGCACAGTCTTGATCATTAAAACAGATAATAGGGGTCAGGCATGGTGGCTCATGCCTGTAATCCCCACACTTTGGGAGGCAGAGGCAGGAGGATTGCTTGAGCCCAGGAGTTCAAGACTAGCCTGGGCAACAAAGTGAGACCTCTTTTCTACAAAAAAATAAAAATATTAACCTGACATGGTGGCATGAGCTCATAGTCCCAGATACTCAGGAGGCTGAGGCAGGAGGATCACCTCAGCCCAGGAGTCTGAGGTTGCAGAGAGCCGTGTTCATGCCACTGCACTCCAGCCTGGCAACTGAGAGACCCCGACTCAAAATAAAATAAGTAATAGGAAGTGCTGTGAAGGCGTTTGGCCTTAAAATAAAAACCCCAGCTCCTATTATTTCATGTTATAGCAGAACTTCTATCTGCATTTTATGTTTTTAAGAGTACTGCCATAGGTGGGGCACAGTGGCTCACGCCTATAATCCCAGCGCTTTGGGAGGCTGAAGTGAGAGGATTGCCTAAGCACACAGGTTCGAGATCAGACTGGGCAACTTGACAAGAACTCATCTCTACAATAAATCAAAAAATTAGCTGGGCAGAGTTGCGTGTGCCTGTAGTTCCAGCTACTTGGAAGGTTGAGGTGGAAGCATCACCTGAGCCCAACAGGTTGAGGCTGCAGTGGCAACAGAGTGGATTCCTACTTAAAAAAAAGGGAGTACTGCCATTATTAACATTTTTACCTTAAGCTACTATCAGCTAAAACCTAAATTTGCAATGTCACTACTGCCGGTCAGCAGAAAGAAAGCCTAGCACATTGATTACTAAACACTCCTCTAAGAGGAGAAAAAGGGCTCAAATATGAGACTGTGAGAGAGGACCTGATTTTCCAGTGTGCGTGGAAATGGAAAAAACCTAACATAAAACCTAAGAATCTCTAATCAGTATAAAACTTGGTGAGTTCTTACACATTGAAATAAAATAGCTAGAACAAAATCACTTATTAGCTGCAGCTACCTAAAAAATATTAGAAACTTCTTAAAAGTATTTGTCACCAAAGTTGATGTGAGTCAAACTATTCACTCCTGTAATTTAATTGATACTGACCGAATACCAACTCTAACCACAGCAGAGTTGTTCTCTTCAATTACCTTTTCAAATTCATAAAGATATTGACACATTAAAAATATCTAATTAAACGATCATAATCAAGTTGAAAATGTTATCTGACTGCAGGATAATTAAATTAGAAGTGAAGCCGGGCTCGGTGGCTCAGCCTGTAATCCCGCGCCTTTGGGAGGCTGAGGTGAGTGGATTGCCTGAGCCCGCTGGTTCGAGACTCGCCTGGGCAGGCAAGACCTCATCTCTGCAATCAATCAAAAAATCAGCCGGGCGGGGTAGGGCGCACCTGTAATTCTGGCTACTCGGAAGGCTGAGGGGGAAGGATCGCCGGAGCCCAGCAGGTGGAAGCTGTGGTGGCCGGGAACAGCCACTGCGCTCCAGTCTGGGTGACAGAGTGAGACTCCCAACTCAAAAAAAAAAAAAAAATTAGAAGTGAAAAACAAGACACCTCTGTGTATTAGGTTGCTATAACAACGTAACACAGACTTGGTGACTTAACAACAGCAATGGATTTTCCCACAGCTCTGGAGGCTGGAAATTCAAGAACAGTGGCATGGCTGGCTTCTGGGAAGGCTCTCTTACTGGCTTTAGATGGCTGGCTTTTCACTTTTCACTTTGTCCTCACATGATCTTTCCTTGGTGTGTGCATTTGGGAAGAGAGAACGAGAGAGCGAGCTCTTTGGTGCTTCTTCTTATAAGAACACTTTTTTTTTTTTTGAGTTGGAGTCTCACTGTCGCCCAGACTGGAGTGCAGTGGCCGCTCCCGGCCGCCGCAGCTTCGACCTGCTGGGCTCTGGCGATCCTTCCACTCAGGCTTCCAAGTAGCTGGAACTACAGGCGCACATTACCACGCCTGGCTAATATTTTTGATTTATTGTAGAGATGAGGTCTCGCCTGCCCAGGCGGGTCTCGAACCAGCGGGCTCAGGCAGTCCACTCACCTCAGCCTCCCAAAGGCGCAGGATTACGGGCTGAGCCACCGAGCCCGGCTAAAAACACTTTTAATTAGCCAGGAGTCCACCAGGTCGAGGCTGTGGTGGCTGGGAGCATGCCACTGCACTCCAGTCTGGGCGACAGAGTGAGACTCCAACTCAAAAAAAAAAAGAACACAATTTTTCTCTGCATCCTTGCCAGCATCTGTTGTTGTTTGTTCTATTAATGATGGTCATTCTTACTGCAGTTAGGTGGTATCTCAATGTGGTTTTGATTTGCATTTCTCTGATGATTAGAGTCTGAGTACTTTTTCATGTGTCTGCTAGTTGCCCATATATCTTCTTTAGAGAAGTGATTATTCATGTCTTTGCTCACTTTTTAATGTGCTGTTTGTTTTTTTCCTTTTAGCACACTTGAGTTCCTTGTAGATCCTGGATGTTAGGCCTTTGTCAGATACACAGTTGGCACATATCTTCTGTGGGCTATCTCCCCACTCTCTTAATGGTTTCTTTTGCTTTGCAGAAGCTTTTCAGCTTAATGAGGGCCCACTTTTCTATCTTATCTCTCATGGCATGGAAATCTGGGGTTTTGATCAAGAATTGACTGCCTGCTCCAATTTCTGTAAGGGTGTCTCCTGCGTTTTCTAAGATTCTTATAGTTTGAGGTTTTACGTTTAGGTCTTTGATTCATTTAGAGTTGACAAACTAGTTCAACCTCTATGGAAAATAATGTGGTAATATCTAAAAGAACTAGAAATTGACCTTCCATATAACTCAGCAATCCCCCTACTGGGAATATACCCGAAGGAACTCAAATCACTCTTACAAAAAAGATACCTGCACAACATGTTTATTGCAGCACTATTCACAATAACAAAAACATGGAACCAACCATGCTGCCTATCAAAACTGAGCTTGATTTTTTAAAAATGTGGTACATATACATGATGTAATATTATGCAGCCATAAAGAAAGACAAACATATGGACTTTGCAGCAACTTGGATGGATTTAGAGTCTATAATACCCAGTGATCTATCACAGAAACAATGAACTGAGTACCATATGTTCTCACTCATAAGCAGACTCTGAACATTTACCATAATACTAAAAGAAAGGGATTGTATCTGAATTGTACCCCACACCTTTAACATAAAAAAAGAGAAGAGAAAAAAATAACATTTTTTAGGTGAATGCATGAATAATTGACTTTCAGTCTTTTTTTTTTAGCCTTACATAGTTATTTAAGGCTATAGATTTTCCTCTAATGACTGCTTTAGCTGAGTAATACAACTTTTAAAATGCTATATTTTCACTGTATCCAGTTAAAAAATGTTGTGACTTCATGTGGTTTCTTATTGGGCCACGAGTTATTTAGAATCGTGTTGCTTAATTTCCATTGGAGATTCCCCAGTAGTCTTTCTGTTATTTACTTTTTGCTTAATTCTTCTGCGGTCAGAGAAAATATTCTGTATCGTTATTACCAAAGCACCAGGGGTTTGGTCAGGACCTGTTGCTCTCTGCATAGGAAGCAATCACTGAAAGTGTAAGTATTGCCAGGAAAAATGCTTTTTATTCTTTTTATTCAGGTGACATTGAAATTGGACCATGGATATAGGGCCATGGAGCAGAAACTGTAGAAGAGGCATGAGCCCTGCAAAGGCATGGCTATGGTTAGAAATTAACAAATAATCTTGCCAGGCATGGTGGCTCATGCCTGTAATCCCAGAACTTTGGGAAGCAGAGATGAGAGCCCAAGGGTTCAAGACCAGCCTAGACAACTTAGCAAGACTTCATCTCTACAATAAATCAAAAAATTAGCTGGGCGTGGTGGTGTATGCCTTTAGTTCCAGCTACTCGGAAGACTGAGGTGGAAGGATCACCTAAGCTCAGTAGGTCGAGGCTGCGGTGGCTGTGAGTATGCCACCGCACTCCAGCCTGGGCAACAGAGTGAGACTCTGGCTCGAAGGAAGGAAGGAAGGAAGGAAGAAAGGAAGAAGGAAGGAAATCTGTTTCTATGTTTGATTTCAATTCCATAGATAAATTGATTATGATGTCCTGACACCTTAGGAGAGAGAAAGCAGACTTCAAGGCTGATAAACATATTTTCTCTTAAACAATGAGCCTAAGACTGCACAGATCTCCTTGATGACATCCTGAAGTTTGATCAGCTGAACAGAATGATTTCCAGAAACCCTACCTCTGTAACGGCTCACTGAGGGTCAGTAGCCGATGGTCACAAGACCTGCCCTATAGAAAGCTTCCCTACTATAAAGCCTAAGCATGGCGTTTGAGATGTTTTTCAGACTGCACTCTGATGGACCAGAAGCCCCAACTGAACTCTGATAGACCAGAAGCCCCATCTGGACCCAGAACGCATACCAACACTGGTTCCATTTGTCCTGTAATGTCCCATCCCAGAAACTGGCTCTGCCACATGACAACAGTTTGACACCCTCCCATGACATCATCTCCAACCAAACAGCAATCCTTAGCCCCTTAGTCCACCAAATTCCCTTTAAAAATCCTAGCCTCTGAGTTCTCAGGGAAGTGGATTTGAGAAACATCTCCTGTTCTCCCTGCTCAGCTGCTTTCCAATATTAAACTCTTCCTCTATTGTAACAGCTGTGTCAATCTCAGTTCTTCTGGGCAGTGGGCATCAGGACCCAGTCAGGTTGTAACAATATCATCCAAGAAGAATGGGAGATCAGTCTTAAATCCAACTCCCTGGCTGCTTGTAATTGGGAGTTTATATAGTGGGGAAGCAATGTGAAATAGCAATAAGGAGGATCAAGGAAGCAATCTTTTTTTTTTTTTTTTTTGAGTTGGAGTTGGAGTCTGCTCCCAGCCACCGCAGCCTCGACCTGCTGGGGCTCCAGCAATCCTTCTGCCTCAGCCTTCCAAGTAGCCAGAACTACAGGCGCACACTACTATGCCCGGCTAATTTTTTTTTTAATTTATTGTAGAGATGAGGTCTCGCCAAGTTGCTCAGGCAGGTCTCGAACCCGTGGGCTCAGGCAATCCACTCACCTCGGTCTCCCAAAGTGCTGGGATTACAGGCTGAGCCACCGAGCCGGGCCTAGGAAGCAATCTTGAGAGATGGGTCTGGCATCTCATTGTCTACATGAAATGTTCTGGTGACTTTCAGTCCCTTGCCCGAGGGGCCATCTCCTGGGAAAGGAACTCAGATAAGGCAAATGTAAGTTTCAAGTTTTAAGACCAGGAGGGTTAATTTCTATGTTTATGCAAAAACTCCATAAATTTCAGTTCTACAGGGATATTGAGCTGGTTTCATGGTTGTAATCTTTTTTTTGAGTTAGAGTCTCGCTCAGTTGCCCAGACTGGAGCGGCCACTGCAGCCTCAACCTGCTGGGCTCCAGCAATCCTTCCGCCTCAGCCTTCCGAGTAGCTGGAATTACAGGCATGCGCTACCATGCCCGGCTGATTTTTTGATTTATTGTAGAGATGAGGTCTCGCTGCCCAGGCAGGTCTGAACCCGCGGGCTCAGGCAATCCACTCACCTCAGCCTCCCAAAGGTGTGGGATTACAGGCTGAGCCACCGAGCCCGGCTGGTTGTAATCTTTATTTATTTTTTTTGAGTTGGCATCTCACTCTGTTGCCCAGGCTGGAGTGCAGTTGCACGTACACAGCCACCACAGCCTCGACTTGCTGGACTCAGGTGATCCTTCCGCCTCAGCCTTCCAAGTAGCTGGAACTACAGATGCTTGTCACCATGTCTGGCTAATTTTTTCATTTATTGTAGAGACGAGGTCCAACTAAGTTGCCCAGGCTGGTCTCGAGTCCCTGAGCTCAGTCAATCCTCTTGCCTCCACCTCCCAAACTACTGGAATTACAGATGTGAGCCATTGTGCCTGGCCAATGGTTATAATCTTGATGTTTAGTTCATTTTAACTTATGGCTCAATATATGATTTATTTGAATAACTGTTTAATGTGAATTTGAAAATAATGTGCATTATGAGGTTGTTGGGTGTACTATGTTTTATATAAGTAGGTCAATTTTGTTATATCATTCAAATTTATATATTCTGAAGTCTTTTTTATTGTTTTAATTAAGAGGCTCTGTCCATTTTTGAAACATTGTTCTGGTTTTAGCTTTATATATTTTGAAGCTGTGTTAGAGAAAACAACTTTAGAATCATTACAGATTCCTTTTGAACTGGCGACTATCATTCTGTAATGTCCTTGTCCTATTCTGTGTCTCTCAAGAATAACACCACTACCACACACCAGTTTGAATATCACTTCTATTTTTATATCAAATTCACCACCAATGTAGGATGATTTTGCTTCCTAAGCATCTCTTTAACTTGTGAACTTTTCTCTATCCCTACTGACACCATTCTAGGCCTGTCTACCACCATCCCTTGTCTGAACTCATAGACAAGCCTGAGTGAACTCCCAGCATCCTCTCTAGTTTCCTCTCATTTAGAAGCTATAACACATCCAAAATGATCTTTTAAAGAGTAAATCATACCATATTATTTATTTAAAATCCTTCAATGGCTCCCTTTATACTGTGAGATATATATTTGACATTCATCCCTGTTCCCTAGTGTACAATCCTAAAATCCTTGGAATCTCAAAAATGCTGTTTTGTTGTTTTTAATTCTAATGTTGACTGATAGCTCCATAGTACAGCTGGCCACTGACAAGGCAAAGGCATGATTAGAGAATTGAGACTTTCAACCTCATCTCCCAACTTCCACGAGGGGAAAAGGGCTAGGGGCTGAAGGTCAAGTTGATCATCAATGGCCAGTGGTTTAATCAGTCATGCATGCCATGAAGCCTTCACTGGATGCTTCATAAAATTGGATTGCTGAACACATGGAGGTTTCTGGAGAGCAATGTACCTTGGGAAGGCATGGAAGTTCCATGATCTTTCCTTCATACTTCACCCTACACATCTCTTCATTGGGATCCTTTGTAATATTCTTTGTAATAAACTGATCAACATAAGTGTTCCTAGAGTTCTGTGAGCTGCTTCAGCAAATTAACTATATTTTTTGAGTTGGAGTCTCACTCTGTCACCAAGACTGAAGGCCAGTGGTACCCTCATGGCTATCAAAACCTTGCCCTGCTGGGCTTGGGCGATCCTTCCATTTTAGCCTTCCAAATAGCTGGAATTTAGGTGGATGCCACCATGACTGGCTAATTTTTTGATTTACTGTAGAGACAAGATCTCACCAAGTTACTCAGGCTGGTCTTGAACTCCTGGACTCAGGTAATTCTCATATATATATATGAGAATTTTATTCCACAAAATTTTACCATGAGTAATTTAGGATAACTCCACAGATAATAAATCTTCTGGTATTCACAAGTGCCATGTTCATTTTAAATCCTGTACAGCTTTGCATTTCTTGGCATGTAATTATTTTTCTTCAGTTTTTTTCTCGTGTGTGTGTGTGCGTGTGTGTGTGTGTGTGTGCACGCACGCATGCGTGCGTGCATGCACACTGGTTGTCATATCTTTGTTATTAGCTGAAATTATTTGGACATAATCTAAAGGCCAGAAGCAGTGGTACACACCTGTACTCCCAATGCCATGGGAGGGTAAGGCAGGAGGATCACTTGAGCTCATGGGTTCAAGATCAGCCTGGGCGAAATAGCAAGACACCAGCTCTCCAAATTTTTTTTTTTTTAAATTAGCCACGAGGTTGGACACGGTGGCTCATGCCTGTAATTCCAGCACTCTGGGAGGTTGAAGTGAGAGGACTGCTTGAATACAGGAATTTGAGACCAGTCTAGGCAAGAGAACAAGACCTTGTCTCTACATTAAAAAAAAAAAAAAAGCCCAAGTGTAGTGCCACACACCAGCGCTTTGGGAGGCTGAGGCAGCAGGATTGCTTGATGCCAGGAGTGCAAAACCAGCAAAAGTACAAAATAGCAAGATCTCATCTCTATTTAATTATTTAATTAATTAATTAATTAAAGAGGCTGGGTGTGGTGTCTCACCTCTGTGATCCCAGCACTTTGAGAGGCAGAGGCAAGATGATTGCCTGAGTCCAGGGATTCAAGACAAGCCTGAGCAACATGGCGAGACCTGTCTCTACAATAAAGAAAAAATCAGCTGGGCATGGTGGTGTGCACCTGTAGTTCCAGCTACTTGAAAGGCTGAGGTGGAAGCATCACCTGAGCCCAGCAGGTCAAGGCTGCAGTGGCTGTGATTGTGCCACTGCACTCCAGCCTGGGTGACAGAGGGAGACTCCAACTCAAATAGATAATAAATAAATAAATAAACACTAGCCAGGAATGGTAGTATGCCCCTGTAGTCCCAGCTACTTGGGAGGCTGAAGTGGAAGGATTTCCTGGGCCCAAGAAGTTGAGGCTGTGATGAGCGCTGATCATGTTACTGCACTCCTGTCTGAGTGATAGAGGGAGACCCTGACTCAAAAAAAAAAATTAGCCGGTTGTGGTGGCACATGCCTGTAGTCACAGCTACCTTGGAGGCTGGGTAGGAGGATCATTTGAACCCAGGAGTTTGAGGCTGCTGTGATTGTGCCCCTGCACTCCAGCCTGTGTGATAGAGTGAGATCCTATCTCAAAAAACAAAAATAATCTCAATACCAATCTTTTTTTTTTTAACTTGAGCTGCTACATGGCTATGCCTTTGTAATGATCTCTCTTCCTCTTTCTTCTCCATTCTTCTCCTCTCTCTTACTCTCTATTACTCTCTCTTCTGTATCCTGCTTCACAATTCTGAGAAAATATTGTACAGGAGACAGTAAACGAAGGATCGTGTAACAATGGGCAAGTGTGGTTCAGGACCATGGAGAGCACCACATGTACTTCACTCTTCCAGCAGGTCTGAGTTGGCCTTGTTCTAGGATAGTAAATATTTGTTACATGAAATGAATTCTCCAAAGTGCAATCAAGCTAAGTAAGACTGACACTTTCATAGCTCTTGGTACATGCCACCAAATTGTGTTTTAAATGCCAGGCATGGTGGCTCACGCCTATAATTCCAGCACTTTGGGAGGCCAACAAGGGAGAATTGCTTGAGCCAAGGAATTTGAACCCAGCCTGGACAACACAGTGAGACCTTATCTCTACAAAAAGAAATTTTAAAAAAATTAGCCAGGCATAGTTGTGTGCACCTGTGGTCCCAGCTACTTGGGAGGCTGAGGCGGAAGAACTACTTGACCCGGGGGGGGGGGGAGGCTGTGGTAGGCTGTGATCATGCCACTGAGTCCAGCTGTGTGACAGAGTGATACCCCCAACCCAAAAAAAAGGTGAGACATTAATTTAAAGAAGAAACAACGAAAACTCTTATAA
Source organism: Carlito syrichta (assembly GCF_000164805.1). Lineage (NCBI taxonomy): Eukaryota > Metazoa > Chordata > Mammalia > Primates > Tarsiidae > Carlito > Carlito syrichta. The sequence continues at coordinate 135,731 of NW_007259927.1, forward strand.
TTTCATTCTTTATAGCCTTCATCTATTAAATTATGTGGGAGATGAAGTGAGTGTCTACTGTGTACTGTCCCTCAAAAGACTGAAAATTCAGAAAAGGAAACATATAAGAAACAAATAATTACATTACAGTGAGATGATTCCTTTTTTTTTTTGAGTTGAAATCTCACTCTATCACTTAGGCTGGAGTGCAGTGGCACGCTCATGATCACCACAGCCTCGACCTACTGGGCTCAGGCAATCCTTCCGGTTCAGCCTTCCAAGTAGCTGGAACTACAGGCATGTGCCACCACACCCAGGTAATTTTTTTTTAATTGTAGAGATGAGGTCTCACCATGCTGCCCAAGCTGGTCTTGAACCCGTGAGCTTAGGCAATCCTCTCACCTATGCCTCCCCAAATGCTGGGATTATAGGCATGAACTACCATGCCTGGCTGATTCTATATTTGAGTATGCTAAGACATGTAGAGGGAGAGACAACTTACCGCTGGATGTAAGGGTCAGGCAAGTCTATCTCATGAGAAGGTGACACTGAGCTGAATACTGAAAAACAAACATTAAACAAGTTAAACAAACATGATGAAGAGGTGGTGATGATGGTAAAGGTAAATTTTATATAGAGCTCATTGCCTGCTCCTCCTGTAACACTTTTCCTTCCTTCCTTCCTTCCTTCCTTCCTTCCTTCCTTCCTTCCTTCCTTCCTTCCTTCCTTCCGAGTTGGGAGTCTCACTCTGGTACCCAGGCTGAGACTTTCATATGGAGTGCAGTGGCATGCTCACGGCCACTGCAGTCTCGACCTTCTGGGCTCAGGTGATCCTTCTGCCTCTGCCGTCCAAGTAGCTGGAACCACAGGTGCACGCCACCACACCCAGCTAACTTTTTGACTTACTGTAGAGATGAGGTCTCACCAAGTTGCCTAGGCTTATCTCAAACCTTTGGACTCAGGCAATACTCTTGCCTCAGCCTCCCAAAGTGCTGGGATTACAGGTATGAGCCACCGCACCCGGCTAACCATGACTTGTTAAAGCAAGGATAAACCCTGAAGAACAGCCAATCCTTTGCACCTGTCTTAATAAATTGCACAAGGTAGTCAGAGGGAAGTGTTTATTACATCATATAGAAGTAGGGTTTGGATGGCCATGTTAAATGTGGTGCAAAATGAGTAAAGAGACAAAGTCGTGTGTGTGTGTGTGTGTGTGTGTGTGTGTGTGTAAAAAGAGGAGGGGGGAACAGAGGAAAGGTAGGAGGGAGGGAGGGGGAAGAAGAAAGGGAGAAAGAAAGAGGAGAGAGAGAGAGAGAGAGAGAGAGAGAGAGAAACAGACTCCATAAAAGAAAAGATGTTGACATAAAATGGACAGTAAGAACACTGACTGAAGAAGTAGCTTAGGTTCTAGCATCTCTATATCTGTTTGCAGGAGGTCGTTATGTTTCAGATCCTGCCCTTGAATTCTGTGAAATGTTGGTATCATGACAATTTTCGTTTCCCTGGATTCTACTTGATTTATTATGTGTAGGTCTCAATTCTCTGTAATTAAAGCCATAAAGGAAAATGTATTATAATAATTATTATTATTTTGAATCAGAGTCTCACTGTCACCCAGGCTAGAGTGCAGGGCGTGCTCATGGCCACTGCAGCCTCAACCTACTGGGCTCAGGCAATCCTCCTACCTTAGCTTTCCAAGCAGTTGGAATGATAGCTGTGAACCGCCATGGTCAGTTAATTTTTTGATTTATTGTAGAGACGAGGTCTCCCCAAGTTGCTCAGGCTGGTCTTGAACCCTGGGCTCAGGCAGTCCTCTCACCTCAGCCTTCCAAAGTGCTGGGATTACAGGCATGAGCCATCACGTTTGGCTAAATATATTCTAATTAAAGGGAACTGATAAAGGAGACAGAGTAAGAAATTCAAGAAAATTCAAGTGTTTCAAATATGGTAAAAGTTTTGCATTTTTAGTGGCAGGAGACCGGTAGAGAGGCCACAAGCTAGATCAAAATATATCTTAATATGTCATGCCAGAAATTTGGGCTACAGGAAGTCTGTGAAAGCCTTTATTAAAGCAAATAACATGTCTAGATATAATTTTTTTTTAAAAGACTGTGTCTTGCTATGTTGCCCAGGTTACTTAAAGTACAGTGGCTATTCATAGGCATGATCCCACTACTGATCAATAAGAGAGTTTTGATCTGCTCTGCTTCCAATCTGGCCCAGTTCACCCCTCTTTAGGCAACCTGGTGGCTCCCACTGTCCTGAGAGGTCACCATTTTGATGCCATGTGGACACCTGATTAATTTGCATAGTGCACTACAGCCCAGAACTCCTGGGTTCAAGCAACCCTCCTGCCTCAGCCTCCCAAGTAGCTGGGATTGCAGGTGCACACCACTGCATATGGTTAGATACACATTTTAAAGACTTTATTCTGTAGAATGGAATTGAACCTGGGCAATTTGAGGGTTGAAAGAACAGTTAGTTGGCCATTGAATAACTGAGGTGAGGTATAATGAAGCACTAAAGGGAGACAGTAACTTTGAGGATGGGAAAAAGAAATGGGACTGATTTGAGAGGTATGTAAGAAGTGGAAAGGCTTGATGGAAACTCGTTATATGAGAAGTGTATTGGCCTTTTGTTATGCTGATAACAAATCTTTTCTCCTTTTTGTTTTTCAGATTGTATTACTTTTTTTGGCCTAATACTAGATTTAAATTTTGAAGTAGCTAAATCTGTCCATTTCTTTTGTGATTCTTCATATTTTTAACAGTAACGTTGAATCTATAGGTTACTTTGGAAATAATTGCCATCTCTCGAGTACTGAGTCCATAAACAAGGTCTATCACTCCATTTACTTAAGTGTTCTTTCAAATCCTTAGTTTTTAAATAAAGTTTTCTATTTTTCTTTACAAGAGGCTTCCATGTTTTAAAATTTTATATAACTATATGTATATTCCAGTATAGGCTAAAATATTTTGTTACTATTGAAAATGTATCTTTTAGCTGGGCCCGGTGGCTCACATCTGTAATCCCAGTACTTTGGGAGGTGGAGAAGAGAGAATTGCCCGAGCCCATGGGTTTGAAACCAGTCTGGGAAATTTGGTGAGACCTTGTCTCTACAACAGATTTTAAAAAAAATAGCTGCGTGTGGTAGTGCGCACCTGTGGTTCCAGCTACTTAGAAGGCTGAGGCAGAAGGATCACCTGAGCCCAGCAAGTTGAGGCTGCAGTGGCTGTGAGTGTGTCACTGTACTCCTGCCTGGGTGACAGTGAGACTCTGACTCAAAAAAGAAAATGTATTTTTTTAATGTCTGTTTTATTTTCTTTCTCTTTTTCTTTTCTTTTTTTTTGAATTGGGATCTCACTCTGTTGTTCATGCTGGAGTGCAATAGCACTCACGGCTCACCACAATCTTGACCTCTTGGGTTCAGACAATCCTGCCTCAGCCTCTGAGTGGCTGGGGTGTTAGGCATGTGCCACCAAACCCAGATTTTTTTTTTTTTTTAACTTTTTGTAGAGATAAGATCTCACCATGTTGCCCAGGCCGGTCTTGAACTCCTGGGCTCAAGAAATCCTCCCACCGTGGCCTCCCAAAGTGCTAGGATTACAGGCATGAGCTACCATACCTGACCTTAAATGTCTATTTCTTAATGATCTGCAGGAGCACAATTGAATTTTTTTTGTATATTAGTCTTTTATCTGGTGAACTTGTGAAATTCTTTTTCTGTTGTCATAAATACTTTTTCAGCTGGGCATAGTGGCTTATGCCTGTAATCTCAGCACTTTGAGAGGCAGAGACAAGAGGACTGCCTGAGCCCATAGCTTTGAGACAGGCTGGGTAACTTGGTGAGACCTTGTTTCTACTATAAATCAAAAAGTTAGCTGGGAATGGTGGTGTGTACCTGTAGTTCCAGCTACTTTGGAAGCGTGAGGCAGAAGGATCACCTGAGCCCAGCAGGAAGAGACTGCAGTAGCTGTGAGCTTGCCACTGCACTCCAGCCTGGGTGACAGAGTGAGATTCTGATTCAAAAATAAATAAATAATATTTCTATGACAAAATAAATTTTCTGTGTTGAACATAATATCTGCTGTGAGAGATTTATTTCTTTCTGATCTTATAATATTAATTTCTTTTTCTTGTCATCTTATGCTAGCTAGGACATCTAGTATTATGCTGACTAGGAACAGTGATAGTGAGCATTCTTTTTTTATTTGTTTGTTTATTTTTGAGTTGGAGTCTCACTGTCACCCAGGCTGGAGTGCAGTGGCATGCTCATGGCCACTGCAGCCTTGACTTGCTGGGCTCAAGTAATCCTTCTGCCTCAGCCTTCCAAGAAGCAGGAACCACCAGCACTTGCCATTACATCAGGCTAATTTTTTTATTTATTGTAGAGACGAGGTCTCATCAAGTTGCCCAGGCTGGTCTGGAACCCCTGGACTCAGGCAATCCTCTTGCTCCTGCCACCCAAAGTGTTGGGATTACAGGCATGAGCCACCGTGCCTAGCCAGATAGTGGGCATTCTTAACCAAAGGAGTAATTTAATCAAGAAGACTTAGCAATACTAAACACTAGTGCATCTAGTAAATAGCTTCAGATCACAGGCTAAAACTGATAGCAGCTAAAACTGATAGCAGTAGCTGGGCATGGTGGCTCATCCGAGCAGTTTGGGAGGCAGAAGCTAGAGGATTGTCTGAGCTCAGGAGTTCGAGGCCAGCCCGAGCAACATGGCAAGACCTCGTCTCTAAAAAAAAAAAAAAAAAAGCCAGGCATGGTGGTGTATGCCTCCAACCTGGGTGACAGAGTGAGACTCTGACTCAAAAAAAAAAAAATTGATAGAGTGAAATGAGAAGTAGATAAATTTGCAATTACAGTAAAAATTTCTATACTTCTCTCTCAAAAATTAATAGAACAAGTAGTGTACAATGAAAATCCACGTTTAACATAAGGATATAGAAAGACGTTATCATTCTTTAAGGATAGATATATAAATACGAGAATAAGGATAATTGAGATATGTTGAATTTCTAATCCCTGTATCTGTGAATGTGACCTTATTTGGAAATAGAGTAATCAAGTTAAGATGAGATTATATTGGATTAGGTGGGTGCCTAAATCCAATAACTGGTATCCCTATAAGGACAGAGATTTGAAAACACACAGACACAGGGAAGAAGGTCGTGTGACAACAGAGGCAGGGACTGTAATTATGCCACAAGCCGAAGAATGGCAAGAATTGCTGGCAACCATCACAAGCTAGAGGAGAAAAGAGGATTCTTCCTTATAGCCTTCCCAGGAATCATAGCCCCTCTGATGTCTTGATTTTGGACTTTTCTAGATTCCAGAACAGTGAACGGATTCCTTTCTTTTCCTTCCTTCCTTCTTTCCTTCCTTCTCTTTCTCTTTCCCTTCTGTTTCTCTTTCTCTGTCTCTCTGTCTGTCTCTCTCTCTCTCTCTCTCTCTCTCTCTCTCTCTCTCTCTCTCTCTCCCCTCTCCCTCTCTCTCTCTTTCTTTTTTGAGTCAGGGTCTCACTCTGTCACACAGACTGGAGTGCAGTGGCATAATCATGGTTCATCACAGCCTTGACCTCCTGGGCTCAGGTGATTATTCTGCATCCGTCTCCTGAGAAGCTGGGACTAACAGGCATGAACCACCATGCTCAGTTAATTAAAAAAAAAAATTTTGTATATATGAAGTCTTGCTACGTTGACTAGTCTGGTTTCAAACCCCTGGGCTCAAGCAATCCTTCCACCTTGCCTCTCAAAGTGCTGGGATTACACATGTGAGCCACCATGCCTGGCCTAAATAGATTTCTGTTGTTTTAAACTCACTCAGTTTGTGACAATTTGTTACAGCAGATCCAGAAAATGAATATAGATAGGCATAAAAATACAAAGTAAAAATAAAGAAGACTAGAGCAACACTATCAACCAACATGACCCGAATAACATTTAGAAAATATTTCATACAACAGCAAAATACATCATTGTTTTTTTAAAAGTAGGATTTATTGAGAAAACAGAAAAACTCCCACAGCAGGAGGGGACCTAAAAGGGAAGCCCAAAAATACATCATTTTTACAAGTGTCCACAGAACATTTATCAAGATATTCTGAGCCTTAAACCACGTCTCAATGAATTTAAAATGACTCAGTCATACAAAGTATGTTCTGACATAAAATATGTTTAATTTAATGGAATGAATTTATAAATCAATAATAGAAACCCCTGAGCTCAAATTATCTTCCCACTTCAGCATCCTGAGTAGCTGGGACCATAGGCGTATATCACCACACCTGAAAAATGTTTTACTTTTTAGAGTCAGAGTCTCCCTATGTTGCCCAGGCTGGTCTCCAACTCCTAGCCTCAGGCAATCCTGCCACCTCAGTCTCCCCAGGAGCTGGGATTATGGGCATGATCCACTGTGCCCGGCTTGAAGCATGGCTTTTAAAATTTGATGATGCTGTGGTGGCCGGGAGTGGCCACTGCACTCCAGTCTGGGCAACAGAGTGAGATTCCAACAAAAACAAAAACAAAAACAAAACAAAACAAAACAATTTGATGATGTATGCCAGGCACAGTGGCTCAAATCCTTCTGAAGCAGGAGGACTGCCTAAAGCCAGAAGTTTGAGACCAGCCTGGGAAGCATAGCGAGACCCCAGCTCAGCAAAAATAAAAATAAAAAATAAAAATTTCATGGTGTCCAGTTTATCTTTTTCCTTCTTCTTTTCTTTTTTTTTTTTTTTGAGTTGGAGTCTCACTCTGTCGCCCAGACTGGAGTACAGTGGCTGCTCCCGGCCACCGCAGCCTCTACCTGCTGGGCTCTGGCAATCCTTCCGCCTCAGCCTTCCAAGTAGCCAGAACTACAGGCGCACACTACCACACCCGGCTAGTTTTTTATTGATTGTAGAGAGAAAGTCTTGCCAAGTGGCCCAGGTGGGTCTCGAACCTGCGGGCTCAGGCAATCCACTCATCTCGGTCTCCCAAAGCACTGGGATTACAGGCTGAGCCACTGAGTTCGGCCTATCTCTTTTTATTTTTGTTCTTGTGCTTTGGGTGTCATGGCTTAAGAAACCATTGTCTAATATCAGAACATAAAGATTAATGCTTACGTTTTCTTCTAAGGCTTCTACAGTTTTGGATCTTACATTTATATCTTTCATTAAATTTGAGTTAATTTTTGTAAATGGTATGAGGTAGGAATCCATGTTCATTCTTTTGCATGTAGATATCCAGTTGTCCCAGCACCAGTTGTTGAAAAGACTATTTTTTCCTAGTCTAATCATCTTGGCATCTTTTTATTTTATTTTTAAAGTAGAGATGGGATCTTACTCTGTTGCCCAGGTTGGTCTCAAACTCCTGGGCTCAAGCAGTCCTCCTGCTTTAGCCTCCCAAAGTGCTGGGATTACAGGCATGAGACACCATACCTGGCCTAAAAACTTAAAAAAAAAATTTATTGTAGAGACGAGGTCTCACCATGTTGCCCGGGCTGGTCTCGAACCCATGGGCTCAGGCAATCCTCTCGCCTCTGCCTCCCAAAGTGCTGGGATTATAGGCGTGAGTCACTGCCTGGCCTAAAATCATTTTTAAAGAGGGACTTATGACACACCTCATCAACAAGGGTACCTGCATAATGAACATTTGTATACCTAACCCTGAATTATACCCCACATATTAAAAAAAAATTTTTTAAATCTGTTGCTTTATATGTTTTTTTAAAATAAGGAGGGGCAAAAAAAAAAAAATCACAATGAGTTCCAATTAATGTATAAGCTGAAGAAGTATGATAAAAAGTGCTTGAGACTGAAAGTCAAGAAACTGAGAAGTTTTTTCTAGCTGTGCATCTAACAAGGCATCTAACCTTTGGAAAGTTGTTTTACTCCTCGAGGACTGTTTCCTCACATATAAAATGAGACTGCAATTCTTCCTAAACAGAAAAATCATAGGTCGAGGGATCAATTGTATAACATGGTGACTGCAGTGAGGTCTAAACTCTGACCCTTTTTCTTCCTTCCTTCCTTCCTTCTTTCCTTCCTTCTTTCTTTCTTTCTTTTCTTTCTGTTTTTGTTTTTTTGAGTCAGAGTCTCACTGGGTCACTCAGCCTGGATGCAGTGGCATGCTCCCAGCTGCTGCAGCCTTGACCTGCTGGGCTCAGGCTATCCTTCTGCCTCAGCCTTCTAAGTAGCTAGAACCACAGGTGTGTGCCACTATACCCGGCTAATTTTTTTTTCTTTCTTTGATTTAGATGAGGTCTTGCCAAGTGGCCCAGACTGGTCTCGAACCCCTGAGCTCAGGCAATCCTCTCGCCTCTGCCTCCCAAAGTGCTAGGATTACAGTCATGAACTACCATGCCCAGCCTGGCCTTTTTCTTTCCCTTGCCAAATTCCTAACCAAGGGTCCTGGGCATCCCCTAACCTCCAATGCTCTGATATGCAAGTAGATATCTTCTATGTGTGCTAGGTACTCTGTGATTAGAATTATTTTTAAAACCAATACTCAATAGCACCACCTGCTGTTGAAATAAATGAAACTTAAAAACAGTAGAAAGAATGACTATATTTTTTTTAATTTTAAAGATGGGGGATACAATTCAGGGTTAGCTATACAAATGTTCATTATGCAGATACCCTTGTTGATGAGGTGTGCTCCTCCCTCCCCTGGCAGTTTCCACTACTGCCAATCCCTTCTTATAGTATTAAGATAATTGTTCAAGGTCTGCTTATGAGTGAGAACATATGGTACTCTGTTCTTTGTTTCTGTGATAGATCACTGAGTATGATAGACTCTAAATCCATCCAAGTTGCTGCGATTATCTTTACATTTAACACAAGAAATGTTCTTGTCCTAACTTTCTAAGCTTAAACATTAAGAATGCAAGTCTCAGGAAAGAGAAATAATGTGTCAAAAGTAATGTTTCTTTCCAAAATGTTATATGGTATTGTAAGCTAAAACTTTGTAGGTTTTTTTTTTTTTTTTTTAGTTGAAGCTTCACCCTGTTGCACAGGCTGGAGTGCAGTGGTACATTTACGGCCACCGCAGCTTCGACCTGCTAGGCTCAGACGATCCTTCTGCCTCAGCCTTCCAACTAGCTGAAACTACAGGTGGATGCCACCACATCCGGTTAATTTTTTGATGTATTGTAGAGATGAGGTCTCTCCAAGTTTCGCGAGCTTGTCTTGAACCCCTGAGCTCAGGCAATCCTCTCGCTTGCGCTTCCCAAAGTGTTGGGATTACAGGCGTGAGCCATCGTGATGGGACTACATTCTTTAAACTTGAACATATCAGCCATCAGATGAGACTGACAATGCCATACATACAAAATAAAACAATACAGCCGGGAATAGTGGGTAGTGGCTCATGTCTGTAATCCCAGCACTTTGGGAGGGTGAGGTGGGAGGATTGCCGGAGACCACGGAGTTCAAAACCAGGCTGGACAACATAGTGAGGCTTCAGTTATATAAAAAAGTAAAAAATAAGGCAAGTGTGGTGGGGCATGCCTGTAGTCCTAGCAACTTGGGAGGCTGAGGCAGAAGGACCTTCTAAGCCCAGGAGATGGAGGCTGCGGTGAGCCATGATCCTGCCACTCCACTCCATCCTGGGCAACAGAGTGAAACTCTGACTAGAAAAAAAACAAAACACAAAACACACACACACACACATAACTATTTGAAACAGACCATCAAAGAGTAAGACCACTGGCATAGCTTAAAAGTTTATGGGAGTCTTCCACTTGGGGAAAGAAATTAGCTGGGTCTCATCTTCAGAACTGGGAAAAGAGGTCCTTAACTGCCTGTACATTATTATTATTGTCCAGCAAGCTCTCTTTTAGTGACAGACTCTGTCCTCTTGACCTCGAGAGCTGGCACATGACCAAGCCTGGTTAATCATGGCACTTTACTTTTACTGGACACAGTGTATTGTCCAAAGGGTGTGTGATGCAAACAGGGCCAGAGGACTCAGAGAAACAGGGAAGTAGTGCTATATCCTAGATCCCATGAAAATACCTCTTGCTGGCCACCCCATTCCTAATAAAACGTGGTGGAGACACCTGTTATCCCATATTCATTCTCCTCCTCTTCATTTAGCAAGAGAACTCTCAAGCCTATGTTTCCAGCCAATTTATTTTTTGAGTCGAAGTCTCACTCTGTCATCCAGGCTGGAGTGCAGTGGCACACTCACACAGCCTTGACCTGCTGGGCTCAGGCAATCCTTCTACCTCAACCTTCAAAGTAGCTGGAACTACAGGTGTACGCCACCATGCCTGGCTAATTTTTTTGATTTATTGTAGAGACGAGGTCTCGCCATATTGTCCAGGCTGGTCTTGAACCCGTGGACTCAAGCAACCCTTTTGCCTCTGTCTCCCAAAGTGCTGGGATTGCAGGCGCGAGTCACTGCATCCAGCTGCAGCCTATTTTTGAGATAGATGTGATTGTGGGCCAGTAGGAGGTGAATGAAGTTGTTGAATAGCATGTCTATCATTTGACTTTAAACTGTTTTACATGTGCGTTTCCATTCTCTTTTCTCTATTCTTGCAGGCTGGAAGGCAGATGTGGCAGTGCTTGTGCTTTAATCACGTAGACGAGGACGGCATCTTAGAAAACTGTAGAGCAACAAGCTGGAAAGAGCATGTGTTCTTTATTGACTTTGTACCCAGTTGTCCTAGAGAATCCTCTGCGGTAATTTCCAAGTCCTTACAATTTTGCAAGCAAGAAGTAGGTGCAGAACTCAAGAGAATATTCTTTCTCTGCCTTTCTCATTTCTTCCAGGAATGGCCTTGGACGATATGGATTAAGGGACATTCTCCTAGCAGGCAGGAATAGTAGCAGATCAGTTGGGTTGACCCTGAGATTTATCCCACTAACTACAGAATGAATTTTGCTATCCTTGTCCAATGACCATTGTAAACTGCCTTTCCTTTTAAAAATAGGATTGAGGGCCAGACCCGATTGAAAGATTGCCTGAGCCCGGGAGGTTGAGGCTGCAATGAGCTGCAATTGTGTCACTGCACCCCAGCCTGGGCAATGGAGTGAGACCCTGACTGATGAATAAACGGATAAATACATAAATAGGATTGTGGTTTTCCTATGTTCCTACACTGTTGACTGGGGTTGTTTTTGTTTAACATTTAGCCACTGGTAATTGGATCATGAATCAGTGACCAAGAAGAACACACATCACCTAGAGATCCCTGGGTTTGGAACTGGGTTTGGTGACTGTGACTTTTGCTTGTTTGCCTTTGGGTAGAAGATGACCCTATTTTCACTTTTAAAGGGGATGACTGAGTAGTGGTATTCTTGGAATTATATGTATGAGAAGATGGGTGTTATAGGAATGCTGAGTAGCCAATGGGTAGTTTGTGGTGCATGACGGGCATTGTTTCTGTTTGGCCTGCAGACTTTCCCTTCCCCATTTCTCTAGTCATAAATCATCTCCCTGCCTACGGGAGTGGAAATATGGTCCGTGCCCAGCCAGTAATCTCGCCCATTTCCCTGGCAATCGATTGGTTCTGGGAAAGGCATGTGATATAGACAGGGCAAGTCAGAGGCAAATCCAGGGATAGATAGATTGATTCTTCCATTTCTGCTTGATTTGTTAATCAGAGATATGATCTGGGGATGTGGACAGACCCTACCATGTGGAGAGAGGTTCCCTAAAGAATAAAGCCTAACAGAAAATTACAGATGAGAGAAAAAATCCTGGGTTTTGGTTCCTGAAGCCCTTATTCTTCTATCTCTTTCCTTTTTCCTTTGAGCTTCATCTCACCTTTACCTTCAGTTACATGAGTCATTAAATTCCTTTCTTTGATGAAGCTAGTATAAGTTTAATTTCTGGTTTGGTTTTGTTTTTTTCCCCCAGTTGGTGTTTCACTTTGCTGCCCAGACTGGAGTGCAGCGGCATGATCCCAGCACACCACAGCCTTGATCTCCTGAGCTCAGGAGATCCTTTTACCTCAGCCTCCTGAGTAGCTGGGACTGCAGACGTGCACCACCACACTCAGCGAATTTTTCAATTTTTTTGTAGGGACGAGGTCTTGAACTCCTGGTCTTAAGCCATCTTTCCACCTAAGACTCCAAAGTACTGGGATTATAGGAGTAAGCCACCATGCCTGGCCTCTGTTTTGTCTTGGTGTTGAAACAATCCTGATGAAAAGATCTGCAACTATGGCCACGTCTCTTTTAAGAGGTTTCCATAGTTCGAATAGTATCTTGTCAAAATTAAGAAGAAATTAGGATAGGCTAGGTAAGAAATACATTTTGTCTGCCCTCCATGGCTCATGCCTGTAATCCCAGTGCTTTGGGAGGTTGAGGCGGGAGGATCGTTTGAGTCCAGATGTTAGAGACCAGCCCAGGCAACATAGAGAGACCTCATCTCTATTTAAAAAAAAAAAAAAAAAATCCAGTCCTCTTTTGATGGGCAGCACAGTTGGTTCCATGTTCTTGCTATTGTGAACAATGCTGTGATAAACATATGTGTGCAGGTATCTCTTTTATAGAGTGACCTGAGTTCTTCCGGGTATGGTACTTGAACAACTATGGTATTACTATAAGAAAAGGATTGAAAGTAGTGGGAAACTGCAGGGAGCAGGGTTGGGAGGGTGAGGAGGTGGGACTGACAATAGTCGTTAACTGTCTGGGGAAGGGGGATACACACCTCATCAATAAGGGTACCTGCGCAATATTTGTATACCTAACCCTGAATTGTACTCCACAATTTTAAAATAAAAATTAAAAGAGGAAAAATTAAAAAAGAAATCAATTTTTACGGTGAAGTTATTCACTCGAAATACTGTGGGTAGATGTGGTATAAGATTGCGAAGTCAGTGCATGAAACAAAAACCTACTTAGGCTCAGACATGAAAAGGAATGAAGTACTGATTCATGTTATAACATGGATGAACCTTGATGACATTTTGCTAAGTGAAGAAAGTCAGACACAAGGGCCGCACATGGTATGATTACATGTATATGATTAGATGTATATGTCCAGAATAGGTAAATTTATACAGACAGAAACATTAATAGATTAGCGATCGTTAGGGGCTGGAGAGGGTGGGGGTGGGAGGGTGAAAAGGGACTGCAATGGGTACCAGGCTTCTTCTGGGACTGATGCCTGGAATTATAGTAATGGTTGCACAACTTTCTGAATATACTAAAAACCACTGAATTGTACACTTATTAAAGGGGCGAATTTTATGATATGTGAATTATATATCAAAAAATCCATTTCGGCTAAATTACCCTTGAAAGTCCTTCTCCAAGAGTCAAATACAGCTAGTTTTACTCTCAGCATAAAAATAAATGGTTATTTTAACTTTTATTTTTAGTTAAATACTAGATAAAGTAGCATGCTTGCATTTAGGAGTCCTGCTTTAAAAAAATGTGCCTTAGAACCTGAGTCACACTCAATTACACGAGATCTCACATTATAAAGGGTAAGATACGAGATTAGAAGCATTCCAAAGGGATTAGGTACCCCCTAAGGACATAAGAATAATTTCCAAGAGGTTCTCAGACATAATTTTAGGAAAGTGAATTTCCAGATCCTTAATTTGTCCATGTTATCTTTTCCAAATTAATCTGTGGCCAAAGCACCATATCATTATTTCCTTACTGACCTTTCCTACTTCCCATTACTCAATTTACATGGGAGAGGCGAACCTCTCACCTGTCATACATTCTTACCAAGTTCAACAATTTGGACACTGATGTTGGGGAAGGCTCCCTTACTTAAGCCACCATAAAACCATGATAGAATGGGTGCATTTTTCTTTGCTTCATAGTTTTGTCATGTAATTCAGAAGGAATTCAAACAACTGAGTAACATAATAGTAAAACACTTTTCATTCACTTCTACCTACTTATAGGAACAATCTCTAAAAATGAAAACTAGGAAGCGAAACCAGGTCAGGACTTCACCCAGTACATAAATACTAACTTCCCGTGCCTCCACTACATGAAATAAACACCCTGGCTGAGAGTAAAATGGAAGAGGCTGTGGACCTATCATGCGGACGTTTGCAGGCCCATCCTTTCCCAGCGACCAACAAAAAATGCAGCAGCGCAGTTATCCCCCACCCTCCTGTTAATTGAGAGGAGCTCCTACAACAGCAGGCGTTCAGTTCAATGGTTGAGTCCACACAAGCGGCAGTTTCTAAATGCATGGTGGTGTTCAAAGGATACAAGGGACGGGCGCAGGGGCTCATGCCTGTAATCCCAGCACTTTGGGAGGCCGCGGCGGAAGGATAGTCTGAGCTCAGGGGTTCGAGACCAGCCTGGGCAACATAGCGAGCCCTCGTCGCTACATAAAATTAAACTAGCCAGGAGTGGTGGCGCGTGCCTGTAGTCCCGGTTACTCGAGCCTGAGGCAGGACTGCCTGAATCCAGGAGGTCGAGGCTTTGGTGAGCCGTATTCGCTCCAGCCTGGGCGACAGTGTGAGGCTCCAATTTAAAAAAATAAAAAAAGATACGCGGTTTGCTCAGGTCAGTTTCCGAGAAACTCTCAAGCCACACCCTGTCTCCCACCAACAGGTGCCCCTCGCCGCTCCAGCAAGCCGGGGAGAAGCAGCCGGAACAGCCACATCAGCTGACCACAGTCGCCAGGGAGGGCCTTTGGGGCGCCAAATAGCCCAGCCTGCACGGAAAGCCCCCGGGCGCCTCCGTCACTGTGACAGCACCTATCTCTAGGACCCGCATGCCGGCCAACCGGTCGCACCTGGTTAGGGTCTACCAAGCGCGAGCGTGAGAACCCCGCCCATAGTTGCGTGCCTCCCCGGCTCCGCCCACATCGCTCATAGGCCCGCCCCTAGACCCGCCCAGTAAACCCCGCCCCCTAACTCCGCCTCAACCTCACGCCACTTCCGGCTCCAACCTCCCAACAGGCTTCCGTCGCTCTCCCCTTCTCTCTCCTCAGTTCTCCTCCTCCGCCCCACCGTCTCCTTTGACACAGTCACGTGAGGGGTGCGCGCGGGGGCTGCCGGGAGTAGTACTGCCGGTCGGTCAGGGTTCGGCCTCAACATGGCGGTTCCGGTCGGACAGTGACCAAGGTTTTGCCGTCCGGAGGACTAAGGAGCGACTGTCGGTGTCTCCACCTACCAGAGGAGCATGCGAGGACGCGGGGGCGAGCACTAAGGAGCGGCGGTGACGGGGAGGGTGTCGGTGGCGTGTACCCCGGAGCCAAGGCGGCGGCGTCTGCTCCTGCTACTCGTCTCCGGGCTCCAGTGCGGGGCCCCGCCCGGCCGGGCCAGGCCGGCGGGCGGCGGCGGTAGCTGCCGCAGCCGGAGGATCAGCTCTGAGGGCGGGCGGGCGGGCGGGCGCCGCCGCTGCCTGGGCCGCGGCGATGGCCCAGTGTGTACAGTCAGTGCAGGAGCTGATCCCGGACTCCTTCGTCCCCTGTGTCGCCGCGCTGTGCAGCGAGGAAGCCGAGCGGCTCACTCGTCTCAATCACCTTAGCTTCGCGGAGCTGCTTAAGCCCTTCTCGCGCCTCACTTCCGAGGGTATGTGGTGTCCCGCGAAGCCGCGGCCGCGAGAGGGAAGTGGGGCGGGCAGAGAAGGGAAGGGCGGTGTTTTCGTCCTGGAGCCGGGACCGTGGCGTCCGGGGCTGTGGCACCGCGAAACCTCCGGTGGCGGCTGGAGGAGGGGCCAGGAGCGGGCTGTCAAGACCGCGCGGTCTCCACCTCCAGTTAGTTCTCCAGGCACTTTCTTCCTCGGACAAGCCAGATCGTTAAGTAGTGGGTATAAAGAAAAACGTGAGACTCCGAGAAGGGCTTCGAGACTGTTCTTAACGGCCACGGGGAAGAAATTAGGGGAATTGCAAGACCGGTAAGGTAGGAAGATGTTTCCTCTTAGACCTGTCATCTTCCTGTGAATGTTAAACGACTTTCAAAGTAGTCTTGGATATTACAGTCTGCTAGCGTTGAGGCTCATCTCTGTCTAAACTTTTACTGTATTTTACTAAAATATTGTTAGGTGTGCAGTATTTTGCGTAATCTCTCAAGAAAATTAAAAAGTATGATGTAAAGGCTAAAACTTGCAAGAGTCTTTTGCCTAAAGGATGTGAAGTAGGCACGAGTTGTGGTTAGTTGATTCTAGACATTTGAGGTTATCTGGATTTATAGGGATGGAAAAGTCCTAAAATTTTTTTCGGGTAGAAGTTTAGCCATCCGGAGAAGTGTGTCTTCTCTTATTGAGGAGCTACCTGTTTTCTCCAGTTTGGGATTTTTTTTTTAATTAGAGGAAAATAAATGTAATAAAACTTCAAGTATGGTTTAGCTGATATCTTGCAAACAACATAGCAAAGTATAAGTAAAATTTGTTGTTGTTGTTGTTACGATCGGTATAAAATGAAAGCTTCTGTAATAACCCCGTGTCAACAAATGACTGTGATGTTTATTAGCTTATGATGACTTATCCACAAAAAAATCAGTGCTATGCCATAAATTACTTAATTACTTGCCACAGGTGTTCCTTGGGAGAATAGCTCCACTACAAGTTTGCTTTTATGTTTGAAGGAGAGAGGGAGCTGTCCAAAAACCAAAGTTTGAGAACTTTTGGATTTTCTTCAGCCTCAGCTCCTTCAGTGGAGTAAGTGAACAAGAACGACAAAGTGCCCTACGTTCTTAAATTCTTAAAAAACAAACTAACAAAAAACACAAACTTTTGAGTCAGTTTGATTTTGCTATGTATGCTCTTAACTACTTTGTTAATAATGATTAATAATGCTAATATCTGCTGCCTGCTTTATGTAGTTTTTATCTTTTCAATCCTTATTGAATCCCTTGTTATTATTGCCATTTAAAATTTTAGGACATTGAGGCATAGAAATGTTAACTTGTCCACAGTATTCCATCTGGGAAAGATGTTTTTTTTGAGTTGGAGTCTCACTCTGTTGCCCAGGCTGGAGAACAGTGGCATGCTCACGGCCACCGCAGCCTCAACCTGTTGGGGGCTCAGGCGAGCCTTCTGCCTGCCTTAGTCTTCTAAGTAGCTGGAACTACAGGTGCATGCCACCACACCCAGCTAATTTTTTGATTTATTGTAGAGATGAGGTCTCATAAAGTTGCCCAGGCTGGTCTCGAACCCATGGGCTCAGGCAGTCCTCTCAATTCCGCCTTCCAAAGTGTTGGGATTATGGGTGTGCGCCACCAGGCTGCCCAGGGAAAGATTTTGTTTTTGTTTCTTGTTTTTGTTTTGAGTTGGAGTCTCACTCTGTCGCCCAGACTGGAGTGCAGTGGCCGCTCCTGGCCATCGCAGCCTCGACCTGCTGGGTTCTGGCGATCCTTCCGCCTCAGCCTTTGGAGTAGCCAGAATTACAGGAGCGCGCTACCACGCCCGGCTGATTTTTGATTTATTGTAGAGATGAGGTCTCGCTGCCCAGGCGGGTCTTGAACCCGCGGGCTCAGGCAATTCACTCACCTCAGCCTCCCAAAGGCGTGGGATTACAGGCTGAGCCACCAAGCCCCGCTGCTGGAAAGATTTCAAAGTAGGCAGTGTGACTCAAGACATTGTATTCTTAATCATCAAATCATCTTATCTTCTGGCAATACTTAGAATTACTTATTTACACTAGAGAGCAGTGCTGGTCAATAGAAATATAGCTGGGTTCGATGGTTCAACCTGTAATCCCGCACCTTTGGAAGGCTGAGGTGAGTGGATTGCCTGAGCCCGCGGGTTCGAGACCCGCCTGGGCAGCAAGACCTCATCTCTACAATAAATCAAAAAATCAACCGGGCGTGGTAGAGCATGCCTGTAATTCCGGCTACTTGGAAGGCTGTGGCGGAATGATTTCCGGAGCCCAGCAGGTCAAGGCTGCTGTGGCTGGGAGCGGCCACTGCACTCCAGTCTGGGAGACAGAGTGAGGCTCCTACTCAAAAAAAAGAATATGACTAACTGAAAGAAGCTAAAATGTTCTTAGAAGGAGAAAAGAATGTTAAGAAAAGGTGACTGGATTCCATTTCTGTCCTGCAGGTATGCTGTTATTTAGGGTAAAAATTTGCCTTGACTACTGAGATGTCAAATAGTGTCAAGTATAGTGCCAGGAATTTTCAGGAGATATATTTTTAGGTTTCAGCAGAAAGATACGTGGTTTAAAGCTATACTGAAGAGGATTGTTAGAACAAATTTGAATACTATTTATGTGTAGAATATTGAAAATGCAGTTTAGATTTGATGGATTAGGCAACAGAGAGCTATTTTAGGTTCCTTGGATACATTTTAAAACCTGAAGAGTATTTATTGCATTATATTTAAAATGGTTATTATATATATTCCATTATTGTTATACTTGATATATGTTTGAGACTTAACATATTCATTGGTTGACACAAATTTTGTGACCCTAATACTTCTTGAAGAATTTCCACTAGCCATCTATTTCAAAGAGCAGTGGTGTTAATATTAATCAAGTCTTACTGATTTTGTTTAGTGATAGTTCTTTGAAAATTTTAAACAGTTTCAATATATCATTTAGACATTTTATGAGTTTTAAGAAAATTTCACTTAAACACTTAACTTTTGAAAGTACATGGTTTTTATTTTTGAAAAGCATATATTATACTTCTTTTGAAATTGATTAGGTTTATTTAAGGGACTGAAAGAGAATAGGATGCAATTTTAAATGTAAATCTTGAATAATTTCTGAATGAACTATGAAAACCAGTAAAGTTGGCTAGGAAATAATCTTTGGAGGACACTTAATGCCTCTTTTTTTTTTTTCTTTTTAGAGACAGAGTCTTGCTCTGTCACCCAGGCTGGAGTTCAGTGACATGATCATAGCTTACTGTAACCTCAAACTCCTGGGCTCAAGTGATTCTCCTACCTCAGCCTCCTAAAACACTGAGAATACAGGCATGATCCACTGTAATCATATAACTTACTGCAACCTTGAACTCCTGGGCTCAAGTGATCCTCCTACCTTGGCCTCCTAAAGCACTACAATTACAGGCATGAGCCACCACAATCAGCTCACTGCAGCCTTGAGCTCCTGGACTTGAGCGATCCTCCTGCCTCTGCCTCCCATAGTTTTCTTAAATTTCTTTTAGTTAGAAATATTTCATCAGTCTTAACTACTATGATGGTGTAATGAGGTATTTAATCTGTAAGGTTTTCAAAGCACCAACTATGAATAAAATTCAAGTCAATTTGAGATATACATAATTGAGATACAAATATTGTTCATGTCATTTTTGTGCATGTTATGATTTTTGAAGTTTTTCTTTATACATTTATAACTAGTTTTGTGTGCTAGGTTAAAGCATAAAAAGTATTCTCAAAATATGTTTTGTATAGCTTCATGTGTATTAGATGCTTTCTGAGAAAATACTTTTGTAGTGAAATAAGTTTGCTTAAGGTAGCATGTGTTTGGAAGAATTACAGTGTCATTGAGCACATTAAAGGCTGTGGGAAGACCTACAATAAAAGAGTCCTTTGAAACACTTAATCTGATATTTCCTAAATTTATTTGAACATGGAATCATTTTTTCAGAAACACTTTAAATTATTTTGAGAAGGCCGGGCTCGGTGGCTCAGCCTGTAATCCCAGCACTTTGGGAGGCTGAGGCAAGTGGATTGCCTGAGCCCACGGTTTCAAGACCCACCCGGGCAACTTGGCGAGACCTCATCTCTACAATAAATCAAAAATTAGCTGGGCATGGTAGCATGCACCTGTAGTTCTGGCTACTTGGAAGACTGAGGCAGAAGGATCACTGAAGCCCAGCAGGTCGAGTCTGCAGTGGCTGTTAGCATGCCACTACCCTCCAGCCTGGGTGACAGAATGAGATGCCAACTCAAAAAAAATTATTTTGAGAAACAAGCAATCCATGGAAAATCTGGGAACTGTAACTTCATAATACAGTATTTAAGAACTTACAAAAGTCAGGTAATGGTAGAACTGAATTTTGTTTTGAAATTGAGATGTTATATATAAATTCAATGAAACCTTAAAATAATTATTTAGTCCTAAGGCTGAATTTTTTTGGTGTGATTTAAGAACATTTCTCTTAGTCATTCTTAGCTCTTTCTCTTATTAGGCTGGTTTTATAATATTCCAGTATGTTACTTATCTATTTTTGTTTAACAGATTATCCCAAAACTTTGTACCTTAATACAAAAGCATTTATTATCTCTTAGTTTGTTAGGAATCTGGGAGTGGCTTAGCTGGGTGGTTCTAGCTCATGGTCTCACGAGGTTGCAGTGTGGCTGTCAGCAGGGGCTGCTGGCATCCAAGGCTGAAGGATCTGCTTCCAAGCTCACTCACGGTTGTTGGCATTTGCGCCTCTCTTCCTCATTGACTGTTAACCTGAGACATCAGTTTTGTGCCACATAAGCCTCTTTATAGGCTCCAAGAGTGTTCCCATACATAGCATGGCAGTTAGCTTCTACCAGAGCAAAAAATTAGAACCCAAGATGAAAGCCATAGACTTTTATTTATTTTATTTATTTATTTTTTGAGTTGGAGTCTCACTCGGTCGCCCAGACTGGAGTGCAGTGGCCGCTTCCGGCTACCGCGGCCTCGACCTGCTGGGTTCCAGCGATCCTTCCGCCTCAGCCTTCCAAGTAGCCGGAATTATAGGCATGCACTACCATGCCCAGCTGATTTTTTTATTTATTGTAGAGATGAGGTCTCGCTGCCCAGGCGGGTCTCGAACCCGCGGGCTCAGGCAATCTACTCACCTCAGCCTCCCAAAGGCGCGGGATTACAAGCTGAGCCACCGAGCCGGCTGACTTTTAATACTTATCTCAGAAGTGAGATACCATTGCTTTTGCTATGTTCTGTTTATTGTTCACACACTAGCCCTAGGATGTGGGAGGGGTCTACATGAGTGTGAATACTAGGAAATATAGGGATCATTAGGGTTTGGCTGGGTGCAGTTGCTCAGAGGTCATTTCAGAGACTGGCTGTCACACCTAGTAATTTTGAATTTATTGGTAGGATTACTTAATAACTGATAAAACTCACCCAGGAGGTAGGGCAAAATTAGGAAATCCTTTTCTGTTATTATTAAAAGATAATTAAGCTGGCATGGTGGCTCACGCCTGTAATCCCAGCACTTTGGGAGACTGAGGCGAAACTTGCCTGAGTCCAGGGATTCGAGACTAGCCTGTGTAACTTGGCAAGACCTCATCTCTACAATAAATCAAAAAGTTAGCTGGGCATGGTGGCATGTGCCTGTGGTTCCAGCTACTTGGAAGACTGAAGTGGAAGGATCATTTGAGCCCAGCATGTCAATGCTGCGGTGTCCATGATCATGCCACTGCACTCCAGCCTGGGACACAGAAAAAAAGAAACAAGAGATATCAGAAATGTGCCATAGTTTATTTGTTTGTTTGTTTTTGGTTTCTCTGATGCATAATTAGACAAACTGAGAGGTTTAAGTAGGGAAAAAGATGGGTGTGTATTTATTTAAATTAGAAAACATAATTACCAAAGAATGCAGACAGTACAGCCAGCTCCCCCCCCACCTAGAACTAACAAACATTAACTTTGTGTTGCTTGCTTTTCATCTTTTTCTTTAAAAAGAGACCAGATGCTATAGATATGGTTGAAATTCCCTTTCTACTTTTCATAGTCCCTTTTTCATCCTTCCTCATGTAGGCAACCACCATTATGGAATTTGCATGTGTACTTTCTATACATGTATTTGTATTTACAATGCAGGGACACATATTTGTGCCACATATAGTATTTTTTTTTTTTTTATTTTTCTGAGTTGGAGTCTCATTCTTTCGCCCAGACTGGAGTGCAGTGGCTGCTCCTGGCCACCGCAGCCTCGACCTGCTGGGCTCCGGCGGTCCTTCTGCCTCAGCCTTCCAAGTAACTGGAACTACAGGCACGCGCTATCATGCCCGGCTAATTTTTTGTTATTATTATTTATTGTGGAGATGAGGTCTCGCCAGGTTGCCCAGGCGGGTCTCGAACCCGCAGGCTCAGGCAATCCTCTCATCTCAGCCTCCCAAAGGCGTGGGATTACAGGCTGAGCCACCAAGCCTGGCTTCACATACAGTATTTTAAGAATATTTTCAACTCTTTTTTTTCTTGCCTTGGGCTCTTACTCTGTTTCCCAGGCTGGAGTACCATAGTACAATCATGACTCAATGAGCTTCAACCTCCTGTACTCAGGCAGTTCGTTTCCCTCAGCCTCCCGAGTAGCTGTAACAACAGGCATGCACCACCATACTCAGATAATTTATTTTATTTTATTTTTATAGAGATGAGATCTCCCCATGTTGTTGAGGCTGGTCTCAAATTCCTGGGCTCAAGCAATCCTCTTGCCTTGGCCTCCTAAAGTATTGTGATTATAGGCATGAGCCACTGTGCCCAGCAAAGTCTTATGTTTTTTAATTTAAAAATTTTTAGAAGTCAGCAGAGAGAACCATAGGAAATTTAGAAAGTCTTTTTTTTTGTTTTTTGAACCGGAATCCAACTCTGTTGCCCAGGTTGGAATGCAGTGGCACACTCACGCCACCACAACCACGACCTCCTGGGCTCAGGTGATCCTTCCAGCTCAGGTGATCCTTCCGTCTCAGCCATCCAAGTAGCTGGAACCACAGACGTGTATCACCACACCCGGCTAATTTTTTTTTTTTTATTTACTGTAGAGACAAGGTCTTGCCAAGGTGCCCGGGCTGGTCTTGAACCCCTCCCTGGGTTCAGGCAATCCTCTCGCCTCCGCCTCCCAAGTGCTAGGATTACAGGCATGAGCCATTGTGCCCGGCTAGAAAGTCTTTATGAATGTAACTTTATTTAAAATATAGACAGGCCTGAATTTTGGTATAAAGCACTCTCCATTGAGAACAAAGTGTCATTTATTTTTGGGGGGTTGGTATGCAGAACCAGTTAGCCCAAAGTTGCCTCTTATTTGTATAGGATGACCCATGATGCATGTGAAGTAGGAGATGTCGTACCTGCTGCTGCTAATACTGCCTCTGCATTTAGTGTCAGGCATGGTGCACAGTACTTTACACTTACTAACAATATCTCACCTAATCTGTAAAATAACCCTGTGAAGTAGGGATTAATCACATGTGCAGATGAGGGATTTGAAATACAGAAAAGTTAAAAGTTGTTCAGGATAACCCAGTTGATAAGTGATGGGTTGGTATTTGTATTGTCTGACTCCAAAAGCTGGGTCTTTAATCATTATAATGAACTGCTTTAATGCTACTATAGAAATTAACCATCTTATCTGGTTACATTTATGTGAAAAAATATGCTCCCATTTCCTACTGTGGACTCTGGACACTGTCTTCTTGCTACAGTCACCTCAACCTATTTCCTATTCTTAAGCTTTGGATACTTACTAGTTTTAAATCTCACAGACTGAAGCAAGGTTTGTAGCAGGATGGAGCCAGGAGGTATTAGGGTGGGAGAAGGGATCTTGGCATAGTTTGTTTTTTTTTTTAAAGTAGATTTTATTTTTTAGACAAGTTTTAACTTCCCAGCAAAACTGAGCAGAAAGTAGAGTTCCCACATGTCCGTCCCCACCCGCCACATGCACAGGCACCCCCACCCTCACCCCATCCACATCCTGCACCAGAATGGCTGTTGATTTTTAGGAGAGTGAAGTAGGGGCTGAGAATGCTGAAGGACTAGGGAAAGCAGAAGATAGCCCACATGCAGCATTTATCTTCCCTTTATTGTTTTAATTGTTGATACCACAGTCCTTCTGCTGTCCTGGGCCAGTCTTAATGTGAGGTGATTATTAGAGAGTTGGTGTAAGATGGTGATTGGTTTCTAGCAACTATAAACAGGAGAAAGGAAAGAACCTACCAACAATAGAGAAATTGTGAGCAGCAACATTGTGGGAGAGGAAGGGATCCTATGATTAATAGACTGTCTAACTAGCCCTTTTGGTATGTGAAGGAATGCTATAAACCAGTTATATTTCTGGAAGAGTATTCCACTTGGAATTTCTGGTTTCTGATTTGAGGATCCTTTTTGTTTGTAAACCATCAATCCAGTTTTGGGTTATGAAGCATTGTGTAGAATTTAATTTCAACTTTTTTCTTTTTTTAAAGTTCATATGAGAGATCCTAATAATCAACTTCACATAATAAAAAATTTGAAGATAGCAGTAAGCAACATTGTCACCCAACCACCTCAGTCTGGAGCCATTCGGAAGCTTTTGAATGATGTTGTTTCTGGCAGTCAGCCTGCGGAAGGATTAGTAGCTAATGTGATTACAGCCGGAGATTATGACCTTAACATCAGTGGTATGTAACAAGACTTATTATTATTTTTTGAATAAAATTTTCTTTTGTTAGAAAAGGTAATTCTATGACTTGGGAGTTCATTCAACCAATACTTAAAAGCTCACTGAGTGCTAGAGCCTGGGAATACAATGGTGAAAAACAGTCCCAGGAATTTTGGTTATTTATTTTATTCTGGTACCTAAAGTAATACCTAGAGCATATGCATAATAAATACTTGCTGAAAAGAGGACTAACAGGTAAAAAAAAAAATACTGTTGTGACATAAGTAATAATTGAATGAAAAGCATTAATTTTTTATATTTTTATCTTGCTTATTAAGTGGAAGAAATGTTTGAATATGTATAAATGTGTAACCTTTTATGAGTGCTCCTTAATTTAATTTGGATGGTAAATGTTTTTTAGTGAGATTAGTAGGTAAAGTTATTTTTTTCTTAAAAATGTTTTTAGTCTATTAGTTTTAGATCATATGAGATAATATTAATATGTAAAGTGAATTATCAGTATTTGGTGTAACTCTTTCCCAGTATTAATAAATTCGAACAAATTGAAGGACATAGATACATTTTTTTTAGAGGGAAATATTAAAAGTATGTAATCTATTTAGCATATTTCAGCAGTCTACTAAAGTAATCTTTTTAGGTCAGTATAGTTTATAATCTAACACTTTAATACCTCCTAATTGCATATTTAAAGATTTTCTTAAACATACATATGCAGAGAACTTCATGGGCATTTTTATTAGGTCACAAAGTTTGTTAGTTGCACTTTTATAGTTAGAAATATTTGTAGAATTATTTTGTTTCCATGTTTCAAAATTTGTCTTCTTTCTTTGCTATTAATTTTAAAACCAGCAAGATGGGTTAATTGAATAATCCTAAATTTAGAATGTTATGACCATCTTTACTTATCAAAAGAATTTGAATTTCAAGATATAGTACATATTTTGAGCAGTTCCTGGCATGTTTTCAACAAGAGGCAAAAATTCAGATATTTCTCCGAGAAATAATGGAATTTGGAACTATTATTTTCCTGTCATCTCTGCTGTAGTGTGAGGGGCAATGAATCAGATGCCCAAGTGTCCAAGTTTTTATACTATCATAGCCGTTATTTAATTGGAGAACTTGAATAAATTAGTGTTTCTGAGATTTTCTGGTTCTAAAAACAGGAGAGCTTGGCTAGATTCTTTCTTTTTTTTTTTGAGTTGGAGTCTCACTCTGTCACCCAGACTGGAGTGAAGTGGCCGCTCCCAGCCACTGCAGCCTCATCCTGCTGGGCTCCGGCGATCCTTCCGCCTCAGCCTTCCGAGTAGCTGGAATTACAGGCGCGCGCTTCCACACCCGGCTGATTTTTTTATTTTTGTAGAGATGAAGTCTCGCCAAGTTACCCAGGCGGGTCTCGAACCCGCGGGCTCATGCAGTCCTCACCTCAGCCTCCCAAGCCACTGAGCCCGGCTTATATTCTTTCTTAAGGCCTCTCAGGCCTTTAATTCTGTTATTCTTCTCTGTAGTATCTTAACATTTTTGTTAGTCATGTAACAAATACTGATTTCTTGCTGTATGCAAGAGATTGAGATTAGAGATGAATTAGACATGCTATGTAGGTTTATAATCTGGGAGGGTGACAAATGTGTTACATTCTAATTTATAATACATTGTAATCACAATACATTATAATTTGATATATCTGGTATGACAAAGTGCTAAGGGGCACAGAGAAGGACTACCTACCATACTTAAAAAATGAAAGTATCTTTTTCATACTGCAGACATTTTGCTAATCTCCAAAGCCCATATACCTTTACTTTTTTTTTTTTTTTTTTGAGTTGGAGTTTCACTCTGTCACCCAGACTGGAGTGCAGTGGCCGCTCCCAGCCACCGCAGCCTCGACCCGCTGCGCTCCGGCGATCCTTCTGCCTCAGCCTTCCAAGTAGCCGAAATTACAGGCGCGTGCTACCACGCCAGGCTAATTTTTTGATTTATTGTAGAGATGAGGTCTTGCTGCCCAGGCGGGTCTCGAACCCGCGGGCTCAGGCAATCCACTCACCTCAGCCTCCCAAAGGCGCGGGATTACCTTTACTTTTAAAAAAATTTATCAAGCCAGGCTCGATGGCTCAGCCTGTAATCCCACGCCTTGGGAGGCTGAGATGAGTAGATTGCCTGAGCCCGTGGGTCAAGACCTGCCCGGGCAACTTGGCGAGACCTTATCTCTACAATAAATCAAAAATCAGCCGGGCATGGTAGCGCGTGCCTGTAGTTCTGGCTACTGGGAAGGCAGAGGCGGAAGGATCGCTGGAGCCCAGCAGGTCGAGGCTGCAACAGTGAAACTCCAACTCAAAAAAAAAACATTATCAAAATGATATGTGCACATAGACATTATGCTATGCTAAAAAATACTTACAAGGAAAAACAACAGTGATCTGCTCCCTGCCTCCTTCCCCTCCAATTTCTTTAGTTTTTTCCTCTGGTATTTATTATGTGTTTCTAAGTAATATTTTGAATGAGTGTCTATGGCTTAATAAATTTTAAGTTTTATTTATTACTTTATTATGATTGATGAGGATTTAGCTTAATTACTCTCTTTTTCACTCATCTCATAATTTTTGGTTAGTATTCACTGTGTATAATAATATTATGACTAAATATTTTTCATTTTTTTAACTGCTTAGTTGTTTGTTTGAGTTTGAGTCTCACTCTGTTGCCCAGGCTGGAGTGTAGTGGCACATTCCTGGCCACTGCAGCCTCGACCTGCTGGGCTCAGATGATCTTTCCACCTCAGCCTTCTAGGTAGCTGGAACTATAGGCATGTGTTACTACACCCGGCTAATTTTTTGATGTATTGTAGAGATGAGGTCTCACCAAGTTACCCAGGCTGGTCTCGAACCCGTGGGCCCAGGCAATCCTCTCACCTCAGCCTCCCAAAGTGCTGGGATTACAGGCTTGAGCCACTGCACCCGGCTAATTACTGGACTTTCTTATACAGTATTTTGTTTTTTTCAGGAGTTAGTCATTATCTTTTTAAAAACATCTTGCTCAGAGTTCTTTGTATCTCTTGCTAGTCTCTTGAACTTTTTCAGTAGAGTTTTCCACTTGACAGATTAATTTATCAACTAGTTCGTTTATTAAGTTTTCTTTCCAGAATTCTTCTCTTTTTCTACTCCATACATGCCCAGTGGTAATGGTATCCTCCCACAGCTTGGTGAAACTTGGTTGTTGGGGGACAAAAACAACGTAGATATTACAGTGGTTTGTGGCTCTCCGGATGGCCATGGTCCATAAATAGATACACAGTATATCTGTGGTATTACTTTTAAAAAGTATTTGGTTGGAGAGAGAGTGATTAGAAAAAAAAATCTAGATTTGCAATAATTGGGGGAAGGTCATGAAATAAAAATTGAGAAACACTGTTTTATGTTGAACTGTTACTCTCTTGCTCTATAGCTGTCATCTTGGAGTTTTCCTTCTTTGTAGTGTTTCACTCTTTTTTTCGTTGTATTTCCTTGATTTGGTAAAGGACATCTTTAGTAGGTTCATGAGAAAAGTGCATGGAAAATAAAATTTTGAGATGTGAATGTTCTTACTGGAAATGTTTTCTTTTTACATACCTGATTGATGTTTTGACTGTATACAGTATTACACCCTGACTGCATACATTATTAATTAGAAATCATTTCTCTTGGAATTGATCCACCTTCTTCTAGCTTCAAATAATGCTCTTAAAAAGTTAAAAAGGTATTATTCACGTCCCTCCAACTTTTAAAAGCTTTTATAGATGCTCTTTATCTTTGCTGTTTTGAAATTTCATGTTTGGCCTATTATAACTCCTTTTTCATTCATTTTACATAGCAGCTCCTTTCAACAGTCTGGTCTTGCATACTCTTTAGTCCTGCAAAATTGTCTTGTATTCTTTATTTTTTAAAGTTTCCCCATTGTTTTTCTTGTTTGTTATGGAATTACAATTAGTTGGATGTAGAATTTCAGCATTTTGGTGAAATTCAGAATTGATCCTCTAGTGTTATCTTTTATTTTTTTTTTTTTAGTGTTATCCATTTCTGTCTTTTTGTTTTACTTTCTGGGTATGAATGTCCTTGATTTATTTTCTCATCCTCCTATTGAAATTTTAATGTTTGCTGCCCTTTTTTTTGAGACATTCTCTTTGCTCTCTGGATTTTGTGTGTGTGCGCGCGTGCGTGTGCGCATGCGCCTTGCTGTTCTTGTATTATGTTGTAGTATATTAACTCTGAGAATATTAATAAATTGTTTTTGGCCTTTTTTTTTAAGTTTTCTTCTACCTGTGCCTTTTTATCTCACCCACCTATTTTTTATTTTGTTTGTTTTGGTCTTTTTTTCCTTGTTGGAAACTTTCCTCAAATGTTTGGTGAGCCCATAGCATTATTTTCTGTTTTTGAGGCATTAAAACTCTGACTGGATATAAGAAAAGCTTATCAGTTATTGGAGTTCTTTTTTGGGTGATGAGGCTTGAGTGTTGCCCATGATTTATTACTTAACAGGTTTTTTTCCTTGAGGTTATTTAGGCTCCCCAGAGAAAGATTCTTAATTATGCTGACTGGCTATCTGTATTTTGGAGGGCCTTCCTCCCTTTCTCTCTTCTTCCTTTTTTTAAACTAACAAAGGTAGGTTTACTAAAGAGAAGACACATTGTCAAGAGCACAACAGACAAGATAGCAGTGAAGGGAGCTGCTATTTACTGCCAGGAGGCAGTGATCTGAGGTTCTTCCCAGTGGAGTTTGACTCTCTTCGTTAGGGTGAGTTTTAGGGTTCCCATCATGCATTTGGGTTCCTGCCATGTAAATGAGATAATTCTAATTGGTTAATGTTTGTCTTTGATTGTAAGCCAATTGACTTCTTTGTCATGTAACTAGCAGCACATGTTTTTCAACTGGCTATTCAGTTTTTACAGTTCTTGTAATCTCATCCTGATTATTTTCTTCCTCAAAACAGTTTACCCAATTGATGCCCGCCTAACTGGCTCTCTCATGTTCCTCCACATTCCCCCCTAACAAAGCAACAATGCCGAATCTTTGGTATAGAGGTGAAGGTCTAATCTGTAGCTGTTCTGTGCTGAACGGGGGTGTGGCGCTGGCACTATCTAGTTTGTTGGTTTGGTAGGGGGTCTTGTGGGTTATTGTTTTGTTTGTTTGTTTTAGTTGGAGTCTCACTCTGTCGCCCAGACTGGAGTGCAGTGGCCACTCCGGGCCACCGCAGCCTCGACCTGCTGAGCTCCGGCAATCCTTCCGCCTCAGCCTTCCATGTAGCTGGAACTACAGGTGCCTACTCCCACGCCCGGCTCATTTTTATTTATTGTAGAGATGAGGTCTCACCAAGTTGCCCAGGCGGGACTCAAACCCGCGGGCTCAGGCAATCCACTCACCTCAGCCTCCCAAAGGTGCGGGATTACAGGCTGAACCACCGAGCCCAGCGGGTTATTGTTTTGAATTGTGGAATTTAGGATATGGAGAAGAGACTCATCAGAAAGGGTAGAGGCTGCTATCACATTTGCAGTGCCATTTGAAGGTGAAATTGTTGAATTTTATCTGGCACTGGCTAGGTTTTCAATGTTCAGGGGGGTTCAGAGCAGGAAGACCGGCTGTCCTTGCAGAACATTTGAGAGGAGAGAGGAGGAGAGAGGTCTGAGTCTCCCTAAGCAGTGTGTGAGTTTGCTCTGGATGAGCTTTCAGCTGGCAGCTGTGCCACACGTTGGAATTAGGGAATTCTGACCAGGAGAGATAAGAAGGCGCCTTTCTCCTTTCCAGGCATGGCAGTTAAACTCTTTCACCTTCTGGCATTTAGGCTATTGGGGAGTGCCCTGACCAGAAACCATCAGTTGTCAGAGTTACTAGAGATTGTCTGCTGGAAGACTGAAAAACAAAAGAACACTCTTGCCTCTCACCAGATAGGGTGATGGTGATCTGATGCCCTTTTGGGGGGACCTTTTGATCTCTCAGGGAGTAGCCCAGGCTAGGACCGTCAGTTGTCTCCAGTGTCAAACATAGTACACCGAGAGTCTAGAATTGCAAGAAGAGAGTGAGGGATGAGGTCCCTGTTAGGAGGTCCCCTTATGGGCCACCAAAATGCTGTGTGTGCCAGGCTGGGTATGGAGTGTCCAGAGTCATGGTGGTGAAAGTATTCATCAGGACGTTATGAATTAAGAAAGGTAAATTTATTAAAGAGAAGATAGGTTGTGAAGGGCACAGTGGGCAGGAAAGCAGCAAGAGCATCTGTTGTCTGCTGCTTTTGTTTTGTTTTGTTTAAATCAGGGTCTCACGTTGTTGCCCAGGCTGGAGTACAGTGGCATGATCACAGCTCACCACAGCCTCCAACTTTTGGGTCTAGGCAATCCTTCCACCTCAGCCTCCTGAGTAGTTGGGAGTATAGGCATGAGCTACCATGCCCGGCTAATTTTTTAAAAAATTTTATGTAAAGACAGGGTCTTACTATGTTGCCCAGTGATCCTCCTGCTTCAGCCTCCCAAAGGGCTAGGATTACAGGCATGGGCAGCCATGCCTGGCTATCTTCTTATTTATTTGTTAAGCAGTCTACTAAAGTGTTTTGGTAGATCATTTATAGGAACAATGTAGTCATGATTTGGTTGTGAGAAATTAATCTAATTACTTGCATTCTCAGGTCCTTGCTACTATCTCCAAATAAGGGAGAATTGATTGCCATTTGCCTTTAACAGCACATGGAGGCACTGTTATAGCTGAACACTTTAAGCAGATTTTAAAGCAATCCCAAGTAGGATAAACTAACTACCAGAAGATAGCAGTTTCTTCAGCTTCTTTCCCTGCTACTGTAAGGCACCTCCTTTCAGCGTTATTTTTATGTTGACCTTGAAGACTGAGAACAAGACATGATGAAGTATTAAATTCATTTTAATAAAATTTCATTATAACAAAAATACTCTTAGGGGATTATTAAAAAGTGATTTTATCCATTTTAATAGATATTCATTCTTATATGTCCAGAAGTATGCTTTAATTTTTCTCATTAATGTGAGACAACATACTTCTCATCCATTCTGCTTAAGAAATACTTTTAACAATGCCGTGTTTTCTTCATCAGATTGGTCAATTAAAGCTAGTGTTCCTTGGTATGGTAATTGGAAAGACACATTGATGGAGTTGAAAGAATCTCCGTTATATACAGGTATTTCTTGCAGTGATCTCAGTTTTCCACATTATTCTCACTCTACTCCTTGCCCTGTTATCACTTTTTCCCACTCAGCTACTATTTCATATTTGTCCGAATTAACATTTCTGTCTACTTTTTCTAAAGCGAAGGAGGTCTGATGGCGCAACTTTTATTATCTGTTCTGTCATCTACCCTGTATACTCTTGATTTACAACATTATCTGCTAAATCTAGGCATTTTCCTTGAATAGACTGCTTCTTATTTTGATCAGAAGGAAGAACATATTACCCCTTCTTATCAAGACAAAGTACATTCTCAGTGGAGAGACTTAAACTAGTTAGGATAACGTGGATGATATTTCAGTTCCAAAGAACATGTAGAAATGGAAAGGAATAAGCAAAACAGTGCCTTTATCTCAAAATAAATGCAAGATAATTTTAAGGACAGAGTGTTGCAGTTTTCTGCTAACATAAAAATTTTGAAAGGTATCATTCCCCCACTGCAAAAAATGTTATTTGAAAAAGCAAAAAAAAGAAGGATGTTCTCGATTTATTGGCATTTAGCAAAATTAAAGGAGGACTGCGTGTTTAGTTCCTCAAAAAAAACATATGGTTTAAACTTTTTTTTTTTTTTTTTTGAGTTGGAGTCTCACTGTCATCTAGGCTGGAGTGCCATGGCACGTTCACGGTCCTCACATCCTTGACCTGCTAGACTCAGGCGATCCTTCCACCTCAGCCTTCCAAGCAGCTGGAACCACAGGTGTGCACCACCACACCTGGCTAATTTCATTTATTATAGAGATAAAGTCTCACCAAGTTGCCCAGACTGATGTCAAACCCCTGGGCTCAGGCAATCCTCTCGCCTCTGCCACCCAAAGTGCTGGGATTACAAGTGTGAGCTACTGTGCCTGGCTGGTTGAATCTTATCAACTGGAATGTGATCTGTCTGAAGAATAAAACCTATTGAAGAATGAAACCTATTTCTGCTGTATATATTTAAAAATTTTTCTTATGCACCTCATATCCTTAGTTGAGTACCTAGTGTCATCTTGTACCACCTGTATTTAGAAAGTTATTTCTGTTTAAGACCATGTATATGTCTGCATGTGTGTGTATTTTGCTTTTTTGAAAATTTAATGTTATTTATTTACTTTTTTTTGTAGAAATGAGATCTCACTGTGTTGCCCAGGCTAGTCTTAAACTCCTGGCCTCAAGTGATCCTCCTACCTCAACTTCCCAAAACGCTGGGCTTACAGGTGTGAACCACCACACTGGCCTAATTTTGTTTTTAATTATGTATTCATTCATATAGTTCCAAAGTCAAAACTGTAAAGCAGGATAAAGAGAGGTCTAGCCTCTCTTTGTGTCTTCTTCCCCTTCTCTTTTCTCTTCTTTAAATAATTGCATGTATTAGATCTATCCTATTATTTCTTATTGAAAATAGGTATAAGTAGATATGTGTATGGCTCTTCACATTTTCTTCCTTACACAAAAATGCATACTTTCTGCTGTTGCTTTTTTCACTTAATAATATATCTGGAGGAGCACTTCATAGTAGAAGATAGAGATTCTCTCTTTCTTTTACAGCTGCATAATGTATCCATTTAGTGGATGGGCCACAGTTCATTTAACCAGTTCCTCCTGGTGCATGAGTGTGTTTTCTATTCTTTCCATGTCATTTTAGGTAGTGTTGGAAAGAATGGCTGTTTTGGAGACTCTACTTTGTTTTATTAGAACTTTCCACCCCCACCATGAAACAAACTTATTTTCATATGACTGCAACTGATCTATCATTGGTATTAAATGAAAATATACATACATTTTCCAGATAGAGACTATTTTTGACTGACTTGAGATGGATGACATGTTACTGGATTGGTGACAAAATTGGTTTCCTATTGTAGCATATACTAGTCTATGTCATTTATTCTCCAATTTTTGCCATCTTATGTATAGAATATAGCGTATTTTGGGAATGTTTTTCCTCTTTCATAGTAATGAAAGTAATAGCTCTCCTAATCAGACTGTCATATGTGGGTCATTCTCATGAGACATTTGTTGGAGTTAAAATTCTTTGTATATTTGACACCAGATAAAGACAATATTTGGTCAAGATGAATGGCTTTTTTCTTCAACTTTTCCAATTGTTTAATGTAGAAATTATAATGTAAGCAGAAATAACATATTTGCTATGTTTTCAGTGATTTAAGGTGAAAGCAAAAAGAATAGGCTTGATAATCAGCACAAATAAATAACTAGGAATGGAGCGTACTTTTAGTAAAACTGTGATTTAGATAATTTGCTTAAAACCAAGTGAAATGACTAAGTTTAAGTAAGTTCGAATAAAAAAATAATAGTTGTGATATAAAATGCTTGGCATGGAACAAGAGAGTTGACTTTTAAAGAATCACATTATATATATTTATACAAAAAATATAAATAAACCTCTCTGAATTTGATCAGAAAGTAAGTATGCTTTGAAATTCTATTTAAAGAGGCTTTGTTACCGTTGTGCTCAGGTAATCAAATTACAGAGTGAGACTTGTCAACCAAACGACGATTGACATTTTGAGCCAGATAATTCTTTGCTGTGGGTAACTGTCTTGTCCTGTGTATTGTGGGATTTTTTTGCAGTATTCCTGACCTCTTTTCCTAGATGTGAATGCACAATCCCCTTCCCCAGTACTGACAGCCCCAAATGTCTGCAGACATTGCCAGATGTTTCCTGGGGGTCAAAATTATGCTTGGCTGAGAATTACTATTCTGACGTGTTATTTCTGCAAAGGACTTACTTATGAGTGTGCCTAGTGGCCGGGGCACAAAAACTTTAGTTCTAAAGAACTAATCTTTTTATTCATGTAGGTAAATATTTAGAGCATTAATAGCTAAATAGGTTGTGGGAACACTCTGTAAGTTTGGGAATAACTAAGTTTTATTTTTGCAAATATATATTTTACCATATTTGAGTATATTCGTAAGAATGGCTTAAAAGTGTGTGTATGTAGTGTACACACATACTACATACACACATACATACACACACACTCAAAAACACAGATAAAAAATGCTTGTTTGCTTTTAGAAATTATTCTTCACACTCTTTAGGAATGTGGATTGAGATTTTGTCTGTTATAAGCTGATTCTATTGAGGAATTGTAACTGTCTCATATATTGTTAATTTTAGCTACTACTCCATGGTTTGAGTCTTACAGAGAGACCTTTCTTCAGTCAATGCCAGCATCAGATCATGAATTTTTGAACCACTATTTAGCATGTATCCTTTGACCTTTGCATTCTCTTAAAATAAAGAAAAAGGAAGCTATTATTCTCAGAAATGGTTAAATGAAGGCAAAATTGTTGAGAGGATATAGAGAATGGAGAAAATTCATTTGTTTGTTTGTGCATTTGTTTATTGGATCATGGTCTCACTCTGTCATCTAGGCTGAAGTGCAGTGGCACAATCATGGCTCACTATAGCCTCACTGGTTTCAGGTGATCCTTCCACCACACCCTTCTGAGTCATTGGGGCTACAGGAACATGCTGTTTTGTTTATTGATGATGCATCAAGATTTTTGTTATTGTTGGGTTTTTTTGTTGTTTGTCTTTGTTTTCTGAGTTGGAGTCTCACTCTGTCGCCCAGACTGGAATGCGGTTGCACGCTGTTGGCCACTGCAGCCTTGACCTGCTGGGCTCAGGTGATTCTTCCACCTCAGTCTTCTGGAACCACAGGCATGCATCACCACTCCCAGCTGGTTTTTTGATTTATTGTAGAGACAAGGTCTCCATGTTGCTTAGACTGGTCTTAAACTCTTGCCTCCGCCTCCCAAAGTGCTAAGATTACAGGTGTGAACCACTGTGCCTGGTGTTGTTGTTTTATTAAATGACATCCGAGATACAGGATTTCTGTAATAAATTAATTTTTTTTTGAGACAATGTCTTACTCTATTGCCCAGACTGGAGTGCAGTGATATGGTCATAGCTCACTACATCCTCAAACTCCTGGGCTCAAGTGATC